>NC_140978.1:3567000-3622000 GCF_056783735.1 Eptatretus burgeri
CGGAGAGAGAGGGAGAGACGGAGACACGGAGAGAGGGAGACAGGGAGACACGGAGAGAGGGAGACAGGGAGACACGGAGAGAGGGAGACAGGGAGACACGGAGAGAGGGAGAGACGGAGAGAGGGAGACAGGAGAGAGGAGAGAGAGAGGGAGACACGGAGAGAGGGAGACAGGGAGACACGGAGAGAGGGAGACAGGGAGACACGGAGAGAGGGAGACAGGGAGACACGGAGAGAGGGAGACAGGAGAGACGGAGAGAGAGACAGGAGAGACGGAGAGAGGGAGACAGGGAGACACGGAGAGAGGGAGACAGGGAGACACGGAGAGAGGGAGAGAGGGAGACACGGAGAGAGGGAGACAGGGAGAGAGGGAGAGAGGGAGAGAGGGAGACACGGAGAGAGGGAGACACGGAGAGACGGAGAGAGGGAGACACGGAGAGAGGGAGAGACGGAGAGACGGAGAGAGGGAGAGAGGGAGAGAGGGAGAGAGGGAGAGAGGGAGAGACGGAGAGAGGGAGAGACGGAGAGAGGGAGAGAGGGAGAGAGGGAGAGACGGAGAGAGGGAGAGGCGGAGAGAGGGAGAGACGGAGAGAGGGAGAGGCGGAGAGAGGGAGAGGGAGAGGGAGAGAGACGGAGAGAGGGAGAGACGGAGAGAGGGAGAGCCGGAGAGAGGGAGAGACGGAGAGAGGGAGAGACGGAGAGAGGGAGAGAGAGGGAGAGACGGAGAGAGGGAGACGGAGAGAGGGAGAGAGGAGAGAGGGAGAGAGAGAGAGAGAGAGAGAGAGAGAGAGAGAGAGAGACGGAGAGAGGGAGAGACGGAGAGAGGGAGACAGGGAGACACGGAGAGAGGGAGACAGGGAGACACGGAGAGAGGGAGACAGGGAGACACGGAGAGAGGGAGACAGGGAGACACGGAGAGACGGAGAGAGGGAGAGAGGGAGACACGGAGAGAGGGAGAGAGGAGAGGGAGAGAGGGAGAGACGGAGAGAGGGAGAGAGGGAGAGGGAGAGAGGGAGAGAGGGAGAGAGGGAGAGACGGAGAGACGGAGAGAGGGAGACACGGAGAGAGGGAGACAGGGAGACAGGGAGACACGGAGACACGGAGACACGGAGAGAGGGAGACAGGGAGACACGGAGAGAGGGAGACAGGGAGACACGGAGAGAGGGAGACAGGGAGACACGGAGAGAGGGAGACAGGGAGACACGGAGAGAGGGAGACAGGGAGACACGGAGAGAGGGAGACAGGGAGACACGGAGAGAGGGAGACAAGGAGACACGGAGAGAGAGAGACAGGGAGACACGGAGAGAGGGAGACAGGGAGACACGGAGAGAGGGAGACAGGGAGACACGGAGAGAGGGAGACAGGGAGACACGGAGAGAGGGAGACAGGGAGACACGGAGACACGGAGAGAGGGAGACAGGGAGACACGGAGACACGGAGAGAGGGAGACACGGAGAGAGGGAGACAGGGAGACACGGAGAGAGGGAGACACGGAGACACGGAGAGAGGGAGACAGGGAGACAGGGAGACACGGAGAGAGGGAGACAGGGAGACAGGGAGACACGGAGAGAGGGAGACAGGGAGACACGGAGTGAGGGAGAGAGGGAGACCCGGAGAGAGGGAGACAGGGAGACACGGAGAGAGGGAGACAGGGAGACACGGAGACACGGAGACAGGGAGACAGGGAGAGAGGGAGACAGGGAGAGAGGGAGACACGGAGAGAGGGAGAGCGCCGAGAGAGGGAGAGCGCCGAGAGAGGGAGAGCGCCGAGAGAGGGAGAGACGGAGAGAGGGAGAGAGGGAGAGAGGGAGAGACGGAGAGAGGGAGAGACGGAGAGAGGGAGAGACGGAGAGAGGGAGAGACGGAGAGAGGGAGAGACGGAGAGAGGGAGAGACGGAGAGAGGGAGAGACGGAGAGAGGGAGAGACGGAGAGAGGGAGAGACGGAGAGACGGAGAGAGGGAGAGACGGAGAGACGGAGAGAGGGAGAGACGGAGAGAGGGAGAGACGGAGAGAGGGAGACACGGAGAGAGAGAGAGAGGGAGACACGGAGAGAGGGAGAGAGGGAGACACGGAGAGAGGGAGACAGGGAGAGACGGAGAGAGGGAGAGAGGGAGACACGGAGAGAGGGAGAGACGGAGAGAGGGAGACACGGAGAGAGGGAGACAGGGAGACACGGAGAGAGGGAGAGACGGAGAGAGGGAGACACGGAGAGAGGGAGAGACGGAGAGAGGGAGACACGGAGAGAGGGAGACACGGAGAGAGGGAGAGAGAGAGACGGAGAGAGGGAGACAGGGAGAGAGGGAGACACGGAGAGAGGGAGACAGGGAGACACGGAGAGAGGGAGACAGGGAGACACGGAGAGAGGGAGACAGGGAGACACGGAGAGAGGGAGACAGGGAGACACGGAGAGAGGGAGACAGGGAGACACGGAGAGAGGGAGACAGGGAGACAGGGAGACACGGAGAGAGGGAGACACGGAGACAGGGAGACACGGAGAGAGGGAGACAGGGAGACACGGAGACACGGAGAGAGGGAGACAGGGAGACAGGGAGACACGGAGAGAGGGAGACACGGAGAGAGGGAGAGAGAGAGAGAGACGGAGAGAGGGAGACAGGGAGAGGGAGAGAGGGAGACAGGGAGAGGGAGAGAGGGAGACAGGGAGACAGGGAGACACGGAGAGAGGGAGACAGGGAGACACGGAGAGAGGGAGACAGGGAGACACGGAGAGAGGGAGACAGGGAGACACGGAGAGAGGGAGACAGGGAGACACGGAGAGAGGGAGACAGGGAGACACGGAGAGAGGGAGACAGGGAGACACGGAGAGAGGGAGACAGGGAGACACGGAGAGAGGGAGACAGGGAGACACGGAGAGAGGGAGACAGGGAGACACGGAGAGAGGGAGACAGGGAGACACGGAGAGAGGGAGACAGGGAGACACGGAGAGAGGGAGACAGGGAGACACGGAGAGAGGGAGACAGTGAGACACGGAGAGAGGGAGACACGGAGAGAGGGAGAGGGAGAGGAAGGACTGATTAGATTTTGGCATCTCGAGGTCAAAGTTCAGATCAGGTAAAAATGTGATGCTTGAGAACAGCTGAAGGGATTTATACTGAGCTTTGTGCAAGTGCATATAATGACATTTTTGTTGTTGTTTTTGATGGAAATCGCCCCATACAAAGCAAAAAGCCACTCGGGAATTATGTTACCTTGTGGGTTGACGCATATAGTTTGATGTTGCAATGTCGAAGAGTGCATTCTCATTTTTATCCCCCGCCGCGTGGCGGAAGGGGGATATTGTTATCACCTGGGTCGTCCGTCCGGCTGTCCGTCCGGCTGGCTGGGCGTCAACATTTATAGCTGTGAGTGCGATAACTCATAAACTGTTCGCCATATCGATTTGAAATTTGAGTACATCACACATGTACGACCTGAAAAGGAAGAACCCTATTGATTTTGGGTGTGGCCAGATCCAAGATGGCCGACTGGGGCGGCCATCTTGAAAAATATGTTTTTTTCGCCATATCGATTTGAAAGTTGGGTCACACATGTACCACCTGAAAAGGAAGAACCCTATTGATTTTGGGCGTGGCCGGATCCAAGATGGCCGGCCGACTGGGGCGTTCTGGCCGTCTGGCTGACTGGGCGTCAACATTTATAGCTGTGAGTGCGATAACTCATAAACTGTTCACCATATCGATTTGAAATTTGGGTCACACATGTACCACCTGAAAAGGAAGAACCCTATTGATTTTGGGCATGGCCGGTTCCAAGATGGCCGACTGGGGCGGCCATCTTGAAAAAAATGTTTTTTGTAATAAATGGAAAACCGCTTATCTGATTTCAATTATTTTTGGTGACTACGTTCCTCACCCCTGGGGAACTTTTTCGAGATGATGACCAAATGGTGTCTTGTTTCCAATTCACCTCCCTCGTTATCTGGAATATGTTTGACCTTTTTCATTCAATGGTGGGGAATTCCCCATCTCTGATAGTACATTTATTCCACCCCTTTTTCGCCCTTGGACCAAACCACTTTTTTTCCACCCCTTTTTCCCCATGGACCAAACCACTTTTCCCCCCCTTTTTCGCCCTTGGACCAAACCACTTTTTATTCCCCGCCGCGTGGCGGAAGGGGGATATTGTTATCACCCAGGTCGTCCCGCTGTCCGTCCGGCTGTCCGTCCGTCCGGGCGTCAACATTTATAGCTGTGAGTGCGATAACTCGAACTTTTTGCCATATCAATTTGAAATTTGGGTCACACATGTACCACCTGAAAAGGAAGAACCCTATTGATTTTTGGCGTGGCCAGATCCAAGATGACCGACTGGGGTGGCCATTTTGAAAAAGATGTTTTTTCGCCATATCGATTTGAAATTTGAGTCACACATGTACCACCTGAAAAGAAAGAACCCGACTGATTTTGGGCGTGGTTGGATCCAAGATGGCCGATTGTGGTGGCCATCTTGAAAAAAATGTTTTTTGTAATAAATGGAAAACCGCTTATCTGATTTCAATTATTTTTGGTTACTACGTTCCTCACCCCTGGGGAACTTTTTCGAGATGATGACCAAATGGTGTCTTGCTTCCAATTCACCTCCCTCATTATCTGGAATATGTATGACCTTTTTCATTCAATGGCGGGGGATTCCCCATCTCTGATGGTATATTTATTGCTTTGATGTACTTCCAGGTTATGCTGATGGCAAGTCCCAGCCTGGAGGATGTATACCATAGATCTTGTGCGCTGGCCCAGGATCCAGAGGATATGCAAGAGAGTTGCCAGCATCCTGCACGTCTCATTAAAGTGAGTGGAAAGCAATGTCCTTTCACCACCCCTTTTTTACCCACCAATTTTTTTTTGGACATTTTCTTTTCTTTGTTTTCTTGGATAGTTTCTGGTTGGACAAAAGGGAAAGGATGAAACCATGGCCATCGGTGGCCCGTGGTCACCATCGTTGGATGGGCCTGATCCAGACACTGACCCAACTGTGCTGATTCGTACAGCAATCCGCTGCACTAAGGCTTTGACAGGAGTGGATTTGAGCAAGTGTACACAATGGTAAGTTTCTCATTTCCCTTGCCAAATCAGTTGTGGCTGCCATTCATCGTTGCCCTTAACTTCTCATCTCACTTTTCATACTTTCACACCCACCTCTTCTCCACATCATTCCTCCTCTCCCCGCCTATTCAGCCCTCCTCACACCACTGACACGCTGCGGCCTCACCATTCCTCCTCACGCTGCCACCGCCTTGCCTCAACTTTCCTCCACACGCCGCCGCCTCGCCCTCCAGAATGCGCCACCACCTCACCCTTCCTCGACGCGCCGCCACCTCACCCTTCCTCGACGCGCCGCCGCCTCTCCCTTCCTCGACGCGCCGCCGCCTCTCCCTTCCTCGACGCGCCGCCGCCTCGCCCCTCCTCGACGCGCCGCCGCCTCGCCCTTCCTCGTCCTCGACGCACCGCCGCCTCGCCCTTCCTCGTCCTCGACGCGCCGCCGCCTCGCCCTTCCTCGTCCTCGACGCGCCGCCGCCTCGCCCTGCCTCGTCCTCGACGCACCGCCCTGCCTCGTCCTCGAGGCGCCGCCGCCTCGCCATTCCTCGTCCTCGACGCGCCGCCGCCTCGCCCTTCCTCGTCCTCGACGCGCCGCCGCCTCGCCCTTCCTCGTCCTCGACGCGCCGCCGCCTCGCCCTTCCTCGTCCTCGACGCGCCGCCGCCTCGCCCTTCCTCGTCCTCGACGCGCCGCCGCCTCTCCCTTCCTCGACGCGCCGCCGCCTCTCCCTTCCTCGACGCGCCCCCGCCTCCCCCTCCCTCGTCCTCGCCGCGCCCCCGCCTCGCCCTTCCTCGTCCTCGACGCGCCGCCGCCTCGCCCTTCCTCGTCCTCGACGCGCCGCCGCCTCGCCCTTCCTCGTCCTCGACGCGCCGCCGCCTCGCCCTTCCTCGTCCTCGACGCGCCGCCGCCTCGCCCTTCCTCGTCCTCGACGCGCCGCCGCCTCGCCCTTCCTCGTCCTCGACGCGCCGCCGCCTCGCCCTTCCTCGTCCTCGACGCGCCGCCGCCTCGCCCTTCCTCGACGCGCCGTCTCCTCGCCCTTCCTCGCCCTCGACGCGCAGCCGCCTCGCCTCTCCCTTGTCCTCGACGCGCCGCCGCCTCGCCCTTACTCGACGCTTCGCCTCCTCGCCCTTCCTCGACGCTTCACCTCCTCGCCCTACCTCGACGCCGCCTCGCCCCTCCTCGACGCTTCGCCGCCTCGCCCTCCCTCGACATGCCGCTGCCTCGCCCTTACCTCCTTCTTGCACGGGTCCTTTGCCGTACTCCCTCATTCGGCCCCTTCGCCGTCCCTCCTCGCGCGGCCCATTCACCCTCCCTGTGTGACCCCTTCGCCCTCCCTCCTCACGCGGCTCCTTCGCCGTCCCTCCTCACGCGGCCCCTTCGCCATCCTTCCTCGCATGGCCCCTTCGCCGTCCCTCCTCGCATGGCCCCTTCGCCGTCCCTCCACGCGCAGCCTCTTTGCGTCGCTCTACACGTGACCTCTTCTCTGTCCCTCCTCACATGTCTTCTTTGCTGTCCCTCCTCACCTGTCCGCTCTGCCCCTCCTATCCCTTCCTCCAAGCCCTCTTCTCCATCCCTCCTCACATTTCCTCTTTGCCGTCCCTCCTCGTGCGGCCCCTTCGCCATCCCTCCTCACACGGCCCCTTCACCGTCTCTCCCCGTCACGGCCCCTTCACATTCACTCCTCAACCGGCCCCTTCGCGTCGCTCAACATATGACCTCTTCTCTGTCCTTCCTCACATGTCTTCTTTGCCGTCCCTCCTCACCCAGCCGCTCTGCCCCTCATCCTATCCCTTCCTCTAAGGTCTCTTCTCCGTCCCTCCTCACATGTCCTCTTTGCCGTCCCCTCATGTCCTCTTCCTGCTCTCCTCTCACTGCTGCAACACCCTTCCTCCTATCGCAGCTGCCTCGGACTCCCTCCCACCTTGCCATTCATCCAATGGCCCACCCCTCGTGCTCCCTTCCTTCTCTCGCCCTCACCTCTCCCCTTCTTCTCTCGCCCTCCCCTCTCCCTTTCTCCTCTCGTCGTCCCCTCTCCCTTTCTCCTCTCGTCGTCCCCTCTCCCTTTCTCCTCTCGTCGTCCCCTCTCCCTTTCTCCTCTCGTCGTCCCCTCTCCCTTTCTCCTCTCGTCGTCCCCTCTCCCTTTCTCCTCTCGTCGTCCCCTCTCCCTTTCTCCTCTCGTCCTCCCCTCTCCCTTTCTCCTCTCGTCCTCCCCTCTCCCTTTCTCCTCTCGTCCTCCCCTCTCCCTTTCTCCTCTCGTCCTCCCCTCTCTCTTTCTCCTCTCGTCCTCCCCTCTCTCTTTCTCCTCTCGTCCTCCCCTCTCCCTTTCTCCTCTCGTCCTCCCCTCTCCCTTTCTCCTCTCGTCCTCCCCTCTCCCTTAGTTGGGTGAATATACTGATCCTGGCTCACTTTTCCCCATGCAAGTGAATGGGGGATTTTCAGTGATTCATATTTTTTCCCAAAAAATTAAACCCCCTTTTTATCCCAAGGTATATTTATTTGTCTCCCCTTTTAACCTAGGGACACTTTTTTTTAAATAACCAATGCAATAAGATAAAGATTTGTTCAAGTAGTAATGTGATTTGTCAAAGGTGATTCTAAAGAAATATTTGAAACATGTAAGCCGAGGGACACTTTTTCAAATAACCAATGCATATTGTTTCACTCATTTAATGCCTGGTGTTGGCGCAGTGGTTAGGGCAGCGGCTTGGGATCCAAAAGGTCCTGAGTTCAAGCCCCGTTGGGCCACTGAATTAATACACCAGGGGGTCGACTCAGCCTGTCATCCTTCCGAGGTCGGCAAAATGAGTACCAGTGTACTGGGCCGGTGTATACCCCGGTTAAAATAGGTGTACCATATCCCTGTGTCGTAAGAGGCGACCAAGGTTGCGTCAGGAAGGGCATCCGGCGTAAAACATGTGCCAAATCACTATGCGGATCATACGGATGATCCGCTGTGGCGACCCCGAAAGGGAGCAGCCGAAAGAAGAAGAAGAGGAGAAGATTGTTTAGCTCATTCATTGAACCTATAAAGATTTGTTCATTCTCAAATTCCTTCAATAGTTTAATTTTCTTTGCACAATAATCCCCATATAAAAGAATTGAATCTTTATATATTTTTTAAGATACCCTTTTGTGCCATTACGAAATGATAAACTTCTCTTGATGCTCTTGTTTGACCACCTCCTGAGCCACATATCATTTTGAGATTATGGTAAATTGTTTTGTCATTGTTCAATTGATAACCATCAAAGTTTTCAGTCCATTCAAGCATATTTATTTTTTTCTTAACATCCACTAACTTATTGTTTTTAAATTGATTTGCTTATTTGTTTTATTTACCTTTGTTTGAGTTTTTTTTTTCAATAAGACTTATTTGATATTTTTCACATTCATTATGTTTTCCATTTATATACCAAGATTGAGATTTTCTCCACCCTTTAGTTTGATTAATACTTGGTTTGACCATTTATATATTGTGTAAAAACACGGCGGTAGTCCTTAAAAACCCTAACCCATCTTCTCATCGTTAAAACATAATCTATTCTATACACTCTATCATACAATTTCCATATTGAACACAATCTATTCCATTATCTAAAATAAATATCTTATCATCAAAGGCTCCTAATGCCTTTTTATTTACTTCTTCACTATATATGTTATGTTTATAACTTATTGTATTCATTTTCCTATATTCTTCTCTCTTATTTATCAAACAATTATAATTTCTAAAAGTTATTGATTTCTTTATTACATATTTCTTTATTCCCTTTAACCTCTTATCAATCTGATCACCATACTTATATGTATATGCCTTTGCTCTCAATCCAATAAACTCACTCATTACTTTTCCACCCAACTCATCCTTAAACTTACCAATAACCTTTTCGTTCCTTATTGAAAATAACTTTCTCTTCTTACTAAAATGACTTGTATCATATAATCCAATATTTTTCTTCATATCTTTATAAACATCATCAGTTTTTATATCTAGGATAAAACTATCAGTGTCCATATAAAACAATGATACATTTTCACCATACTCTTTCCTTTAGCCATTATACAAATAATCATACATCAATATCTTTGATAAATCAAGAACTGCTCTTCCAATATAAATTGGTTTAACCATTACAATACTTTCCTTTTCCATATGAATAGCAGAAAAGGTCTCTGAAAAAAAAACCTCTTCTCTCTTAAAATTTGGTTTATTTATCAATCTAGAAGCTTCTTTCCAAGATGTTGCAAATCTAATGTTTTGCCTGTTTCTAACATTCTCCATTGTCTTTCCAAAGACAGCATTATTCATCAATTTATAGAATTCCCCTTCAAATTTTACTTTTGTATTTGTTCTCATATCTGTATTGAATTTAATATGCTTTTTCATCCAAGGACTTTGTTGAAAACTCTATGAATTTTAGCAACTCTCAATCCTTCTCTCCAAAACTGTTTCAAGCTTCTCTGATGCAAAACATCTCCCTCTTTATAATAGAATGTTGTTAATAACTTTTCTGTTGATTTGCCTTTAATATTAAAACTTTTATGATAATCACTTAACCATTCTTTTTTGGGGGTTTCTTTCTCACATGCAAAAGGAAGGTCTTTATGCTTATTATGAAGATCACTTGGTTGGGTACCTCAAATCAACTTCAAAATAATAACCTTATTCTTCCTCATTCAATTCCTCTTGAGAAGAAATAACAATATTCACCAAAGCCTCTTCATAATTTTTTTCTTCCACCCACTCTAATTTACCATAAGGCAGAGATTGAGACATTGCCCATCCATACAAAATTATTAGCATCAAAATGCATCAAATAATTACTATCTTTTTCACTGTCATAATTTGGAAGATATTTATTATTTGCTTTCGCATATCTTTTTGAACATACTTGTGATATTCCACCTCTCTGGGACTTCTCAATCATCAAACGCATATCTACATCACTGATTAAATCTATATCTTTTTTTTGTCATTTTTAACATTGCACTCCAAGCTAAACCAGGAGCTGTGAAATGGTGGGCAGGATCCAATCCATAACAATTTTTATTTTGACAGAGTGATCTAAAAGCTTCAAACACATCAGCGAACAATAAAACATCTGTTTTTAGATACAAATCATGATATTCTCCAAGGTTCTTTATCTTAAATATTTCCCAAATTTCTTGTGCGTGTTTATATTCCTTATTACTTATCTCTTCTTCATAAAGGTTATTATAGAAACTTTCTTTTGAAGGAAGTCGTGTTTCTTTAAATCTCATAAATGAATTCATATAATCATAAGGATAAATTCCCTGACTTGTAAGAATTTTCTCTTTACTTTGAATTTTATTCCTTGTTTGAATTTCCTCTCCAGTTAGAATTCCCTCTTTAATCAGAATTTCATCTTTAATCAGAATTTCCTCTTTAGTTAGAATTTCATTCATTGTTTGAATTTTCTTTATAATTAGAATTTCATCTTCAGTTCGAATTTCCTCATTAATTTCCTCTTTACTTTGAATTATCTCTTTAATCTGAATTTCCTCTTCAGTTAGAATTTCCTCTTTTGGAAAGAATGAATTAAGATTTGGAAAAGAGCCCGTGGAGTTTAGATTTGATGCTAGGTCGGCTAGTGGTGTTCCCATAAACTTGTAAGAATCTAGAAACCTAATACGAGTTAAAGGTTTTGTGAATATCATTTTTGAAAATGAAATATACTTTTGACTTGTGTTTGTTATGGCAGAAATATTCCCTGGTGTTTTTGAAAGTTCATTTATAAAGAGATGTGTATCATAGTTGGCGCTGTTGTGAAGAAAGACTGGAATAAAAGAAGGAAATTTATAATTAAGATCACAACAGGAATGAGCGGGACCTCTATATTTACCAGTAAGATGACAATGATCCCTAACTTTAGACTCCTTAATTTCCCCCTCACAAATATGACAGATATTGTTCTTTCTAAATTCTAATTTTTCTTCTTTGGTTAATTTCATCGGTTCATTTTTTTCATTCATTTAGTTAGTCTTGTACAATCCTTTTGTAATCGTTTTACAAACTCTTGTGAAGCTTTTTTTCCACTATAATGTTCAAGTTTATTATACTTTTCTCCAACAGATGATTTGATATAATAACAGAAACCCCAAGGAATATGTTTTTGATATTTATTTGTATGTGATTAAGTTGGATTATGAGAAGCAGTATTAATCTTTTTAAGGATACATTCAAAATCAGCGTATATCACAAATGGGTGCATGAAAGATTTATTATAATCTTCAAAAGAAATCTTTTCACCAGGTTTAGGCATTGTAATTACAGCTGATTTATGATTGCTACAATATTTTGAATGTTGTTTAATCGTTCTTTTGTATGAAATGAATTAAGACATCGCTTACAAGGATATATTTTGTTTGCCATTCTGAATACCTGAGAAGAGATTAATCTTGATAAATTATTGATGTATGGAAAATGTGAATTGTTTCCAACACTAAAATATAAAAGATCAATGTGTGTTTCTTCATTTTTATAGATGTTTGAAAATTTTAATACCTGAACTTTATTCTCTCTAGTTAATCCATATACATTAATAGAAAGGTTATTCTTTTTCTCAAATTTAGGAATATCTGTTAGTGGCATTGGGAATTTAAAATCTTTAATGTCCAAGGTATTCTCTTATTTCATATATTGTTTTACTCTTTCTGAATTACAATTTGGTGGATGTAAGTGAGCAAGAACAGACCAGAGAAAACATTTATTATCATTGTTCTTAATATTAACAACTGCCTTCTTTCGTTTTATTTTTTTTTGTTAATTCAATATAAGAAGCTTTAAGAGGGTTTGATTTTAGAATGTGTATATCTAAAAAGATGATTTTTTTAAATTTTGAATCCACTTCCTACCACTGTATTATCAACATCCTCCTCTTGTCTTGATAGTTCTTCATAAACCCCACTATTCAAGAAATCTTGAAATGATGTTATAAAATGAGGATCTGTTCTCATATAAGGAGTTTGTTCTTCATCTTGTCTTTTCATATTCATTTTCACTCCCATATAAAACTTTAAAGTTTTCATTTCTTTTAATGTCTTTTTAATAACTTTTTCAACGTCAGGTTTCACTATTTCAATTGATTCAGCTATTGATGATGGACCGGGTTTTCCAAATTGAAAAATCCTTATTTTTATGTGCCCTTTAAATGCCCCATCTTTGTTTTCAATATAATAGTCTCCCTTTACTTTAAACTCATTTTTCTTGTGTTTTTGTGATTGAAGGTGATTCTTATAACTACTCTTCAAAACATCCTTTGAGCAGATATCACAATGTTATCTTTCCAACTCAAGAGGAGATATTTGATGAAATAGATTAAATGTGTTTGTTGGTTCGAAGGTGTTTTTTATAATGTTTATATTCGTGATTACAAACATCACAGTACGTTGTATTCACCATATTTATATAATAAAACTTTGCTTAAACTAAAATTTTCTTGATGAAAATTTAATTTAATTTAAAGGTGAATCTGTGCTTAAAACCATTTTATCCTCCAACTTTTTTCACTTAATAAATACAATGTTTCAAGACACAAAAGACAAGTTTCAATCAATCTCTTCATTTGTAAAAGATATTGAGAAATATGTCAAGGATGTAAAATTGAACAAAGACAAATATAGCAACTATTGGATAAAAACAATTATGGTGGATAAGATGAGTTCTTCAATTTCCTTCAGTGGAAGGGCTTTTAGTATACCTGGAAGAACATCAATTAAAGTATTTCTAACAAAAGTTTCTCCTCTCCTTCTGGTAATATATTCAAAACTAGAAAAAGCAATGAAACAAGAAAAAGTATCAAAAAATAAAAACCTTATGGATGAAGCTTTGGAAAGAAAAGATAAGACCATCTGTAATATGCAAGGAGAAATTTGTATTTTTTTTCAACAACCCTAAAGATGTCAATCCTGATGAAATAAAGGATGTTAATATATCAGGTGACATGACATTTCGTTCAATGGGAGTTAAGGATCATTTTAAAATTACCTTTAATATAAAAAATGTTGTCGTTGAATCTGGTAATGAAAAAAAGAATATAGATATCGATGATAATATTATTAAATATGAGTCAATATGCAACTGAAAGTATAGATGAATTTCAGTTTAAGTGAAGTTTTACTTTATAAATATGCTAAACTTCCCTGATTCTCCATTTGATAAATTTGAGAATTGTCCTGCGTGTGAAAGACTGATTAAACACAGAGTCAAAAGCCTTTCAACAATGTATATTCTGTGATTATCTTCCAATTAATGATAATAAAAAATTTAAAAAGGAAAATAATTCTTTTAGATTTACACCAAAAATGAATTACTTTACAAGATTGATTATAGAAATGAATGTAAAGTATGAGGGTGATAACACACCTTTCCTTACAAGGGAAGAAACTGAACGTATTAGAGAAATATTCAAAGGATTGTTGTTATATATTATTCATGGATGTGATTTTCAGGGAAATATCAACACAAGATATTGCATAAATAAAATAATGGATTATCTTGAAATTAAACCTGAACTTAGGATAAAATAGAGTTTCTAAAAAAAGCCAATAATAAATTAAATAACCTGTTTTCCAAATATATAAATGAATGATTTTTTACCCATTTGGGAAAATAAGATAAAATTTAACAATCATAAAAATCTTCCAAATTCATTAAGATGTCTCATAGTTGGTTCAAACGGATGTGGAAAAACCTGCTTACTTTTGAACATGCTCCTGACTCCCAACTTTTTAGATTATGATAATTTAATAATTTTCACAAAGTCGAGTTTTCAACCAGAGTATCAACTACTCTCACAAGGTTTTAATGCTGGTCTTCAAAAAGAAGATATAATCGGTTTATTTAAACTTCAAGAAAACCCAAACGATTATAACATTGAAGATATAATTCAACTATTTTGTGATACACAGAGATGTAAAAAGAAATCAAAACCGATAACTTGTATTCTTAGTGATAATACGGATGATATACCGTCTCCCCAAGATTTGGATAAATCAAAAAAGAACCTCGTTATCTTTAATGATTGTGTTAATGAGAGAAACCAAATGGTAATGGACAAGCTACTACACAAGAGGGAGACATTCTTCTTGTAATTGTATTTATCTTAGTCAATCGTACTTTCAACTTCCTCGTCGTTCCATCAGAAACAATGCTAATACTTTTATTTTATTCAAGTTAAATTCAATTGATATAAATAATTTTTGGAGCGATAATTGTTTTACATTATTTAGTAGAAAGGAATTTCGGGATTACATGAAGCACACGACTGAGCCTGGTGTTGGCGCAGTGGTTAGGGCAGCGGCTTGGGATCCAAAAGGTCCTGAGTTCAAGCCCCGTTGGGCCACTGAATTAATACACCAGGGGGTTAACTCAGCCTGTCATCCTTCCGAGGTCGGCGAAATGAGTACCAGTATACTGGGCCGGTGTATACCCCGGTTAAAATAGGTGTACCATATCCCTGTCTCGTAAGAGGCGACCAGGGTTGCGTCAGGAAGGGCATCCGGCATAAAACATGTGCCAAATCTCTATGCTGATCATACGGATGATCCGCTGTGGCGACCCCTAACGGGAGCAGCCGAAAGAAGAAGATGAAGCACACGACTGAAAAATATAAATATATTGTTGTGAAACAAGATGAGATATTAAGGGATATATTTTTCGTTTTATAAACAATTACAAATATAATGACAACTATTATTATAAATCTTGTGGGTAAATCTGCTTCTGGAAAAAACTTTCATAAATCAAGGTTCTTGTATGGTACAAATGAGAATATTGTAAATTTACTTTAAAAACACCCCGTGATACGCATTGTATCAACAACAACGAGAGCAATAAGACCTGGAGAAGTAAAAGGTGAAGATTATCACTATATTTCAGTGGAGGAACATATGCGATTGAGGAATGAAGGCCAAATATTTGAGGAGGTTTCTCTTTGTACAACAAAATATTCACATTGTAAGAGTGAGTTCAGGAAACTAAAATCTGGTGGTCTTGGGATATTAGAAACTAATCCAGAATGAATGAGACAAATTATGAAACATCTGAGCGGAGCGAAGATTTTATCATTCGGTTTTGATGTTGATGAAGAAACTCAATGCAAACGTATGAAAAGCAGAGATGCAAGTATTAGTGAAGAAGAAATTACAACTCGTATTAATGTTAATAAAGAATTTGATGAAATATTTAAAGAAAAGGATTTATTTGAACACATCGACTTGGATGATGAAGAAAAGGAAAATTTCCCTGTTGATCTTTACAATTCATTAAATGATATTTTCCAATAAATAAATGGATGCGAAAGAAAGAGCAAGAAGATTTAAGGAACATCAAGAGTTGGTTTCAAAAGTTGTAAAACAACAGGAAGACATAAAGAAGAAACGCAGACAGAAACTAACGGGCGAAGAAGCATTTGAAAGAAAACAAGAGAAAATTTTTAAACCACTTTTAAAAACTTCCCAAGAAAAAAATTAAAGATCTTTCCACAGTTCCCACAGTAGAATATACTTCTAAAAACTTCAAATGTTAAAAGATTGTGATCAAATGACGGAGGAAGAATTAGAGCATTTAGGAGAATTAGAATATGATGATGAAGGTTTATTTCAACAACTGGAAGAGATTAATCGACCCCCTGATTATATTGTGAATGCTCTTCAAAACAATGAATATTCAGCGGATTCAAAAACCAAAGCAGGGCTCATTCCAACAGAACAACCAGCAATATCTAATCTTGTTCAAGAAAAGGTATTGATATTTAATGATGAATTAAAGTTCTTGGGTTCTGCTCAACCCCCTGTGAAACTAACTCCGAGATTAATGTTTCTTCTCAGAAAAGATGGAAGACAAGGTTCAACTGTGAGAGATGAATCAAAGTATATTGATAAACCATTGGATATGAAAAATAATGATGATAGAGTATATATTGATCTGCTGAACACTCTTAATTATGGGGTTAGTATTTCTTGGTAAAAGTAGGAAAAATGAGAAGGAGAAACACACAATTCAGGCTTTAAGTATCCTTGGTTCAGGTATTAGTTTTCTTCCAAATGACCCATCGCAATTAGTTAATAGACTGTTATTTTTGTTAGGTAGTAAGAAGGCTGGAAATAACAATTGTTTTCATGAAGCATCAGCCATTTTAGACCAGTTGATGAACATGAAAATAATTAATAAATCTCAATGTTCGTTCGTTCTTCCTTCAGCTGCTCCCGTTAGGGGTCGCCACAGCGGATCATCCGTTATGATCCGCATACTGATTTGGCACAGGTTTTACGCCGGATGCCCTTCCTGACGCAACCCTGGTCGCCTCTTCCGACACAGGGATAAGGATTGGGTTTCGCCATGATTCCGGGCTGCCCTACACCCTCTCATAGCGCAGCCCAGTGCAGAGCTCACGTCCTCAAGCGATCCTCCAACCCAAGCCTCCGAGTAGCCGGATTACAGGCGCACGCCACTACGCCCGGAATAATTAATAAATCTCAATATAAAGACATTTTATCTCATTGAATAAGAGGAGAAGCACAATCCTGAGTTTTAATTTCACAACAAGCGACCACACATCTTCTTTCCCATACCCACTACAACTTGACCCAACAAAAGAAAATGAGGCATCTTTATTGTCCATGGAAACTTATAATACCTTATTTAATATAACTGATAAAAATGACAAGTTTAGTTATAAACCGGGAAGTGGATACAAAACGATAACAGTCTCACCCGGAGCATATGAGATTTCTCAAATATCTTCCGAAATTGCTCGTCTTATGAAAGAACAGGGTGATGAACCAAAAAATATTGTTATAGATATTCAAAAACATACTTCAAAATCAACAATTAAACTTAAAAATAACTACAAGGTTGATTTCACAATTGATAATTCATTTAGAGAGTTATTGGGTTTCTCCTCAAAAAAGATTGAAACTAATGGGACGTTTTACAGTGATAATGTCATTCAAATATCCTCAGGAATAAATTCGGTATTAATTCACTGTAATTTGATTGATGGTGCTTAAATGATGGAATAAAAACAAATACAATATTTTCATTCAGCACATACTCAACCCCAATTGGTTATAAATTCAATCTGGAACCCAAAAATCTGGTTTATCTCCCTGTGTCAGGAAAAACCATACACAGAGTAAATTTTAGGATAACCGACCAAGATAATCGTATGATTTCTTTTAATGGAGAAGTTATATCCATCAGAATTCACCGACGTGAAGTTTTCCAACAAATAAATACAATGGTTATTGTGAGGAAACACGAGTTGGGAAAATATAAAATAATTACAGGGGATGGGATGTTCCTTTCCCCATACTACAAGGGTGAATCTATGTATCTTGGTAGAGGATACTATAAACCTAAGAGACAAAGGGGTGTCGGACATCAATTTAGAGGAGATGGGATAATTGATACTCTAATGGGTAATTGGTTCAACTATTCTTAAACATAAAGACCGAATTGGTTCAACTGCTTTTGCTGTGGGAAATGTCGCAGGTGCTGTAAAGAGCATAAAAGATACCCAAAAGGATCTCATAAATTACAACCAATTAAAGAAATTAAGAAAGGCAAAACTCAGTTGTCCCCCCAAGAACAACAGAAAATAATTAAAATACTTGGGTCTGGGTTTCAAAAGTTTTAACATCTTTTTTCCCTAAATAAATACAAGTATGGAAGCAATTGATAGTATCTATGATTTGGATGATATTATTATCATTTCAAACTCCACTAAAAAAGAAGATTACTTCAAGGTAAATGCAATAACTGAAACAGACTGGAATGCAAATGGTACAAAAAGTTTTGAAATAAATAATCAACAAACTTATTTGAATCTATCCGAAAGTTTCTTGTTGTGTTAATTTACATTCAGTAAGGCTGGGAATAACACAAACGCTACACTCGTAAATGATTTCTTCTTTGTACATCTTTGTACGTAAATGATGTTCGTTTGTACATTGGAACACAAGAAGTTGAAGCGGTTGATTATGTCTCTGCTGTATCTGAAATGATGACATTTACACGATATACATTCAGTGATAGAATGGGAAAGGGGGCTGTCGAAGGTTTTATTCCTGATATGTCAACGGGAACAACCACAGACCCTGGATATACTCAAAGGAAAGGAACGTATACTGATGATACAAAAGCAGTTTATAGTTTTACTGTGGCAGTTCCTCTTAAAGGTATATTTGGATTTTGTGTTCATGATAAAGTTCTGTATGGTCTTAAAATTAGATTTCAACTACAAAGGAATGATAATGAAAACAGATTACTTTTTGGAGTTGCTCGTGCTTTTGGTGATAAGAATAAATTTGTAATTGATGAAATGAGTTGGTATATTAGTGAATATACTCCGAATCTTAAAACAGAAGAGATGTTGAACAGAAGACTTAACTCAAAGAAACCACTCAGTGTATCATACCTCAAAAGAAGATGTCAACACGTGGAATTTGGGTGTTCTGGAAGGAAAGCCACGATATCTGTGGATCATTTTTTAAAAACCAGATGGCGATACTGCTACTGATAAGAATAATGCATTGAGTGATAATGCTAAGGTGAAACAGCTTCGTGATTCTCTCGATGGGACATTTTATCCATGAGATAGATTGGAAATTAATTTGGAAAAAAAATGATTATGCTGAAGCATACAAGTCTTACCAAAAGGTGTGTGAAAGTAATGGAAATAAAGAACCTATTTTGGATATGACAGCATTTAAAAGTTTGTATACAATCTATGTGTTTGACCTGAGTGCTCAAAAGGATACTATGAAGTCGAATCGAGTGGATACTTCCATATACATTGAAAGAGGAGAGAGTGAAGAAGTTGATACATTTTGTTTGCTTTTGGAAGAAACAGAATTGCAGATTAATACTGATAATGGTGTTATGATGAGTCTCACATTTTTTCTATAATAAAAGAGTGGCAAAGTACCGGTATATGTTAATCAAATCAATCTTCATAAACTATCATCTTGTGTTCAAAATCAAAAGCCTTGTACGATTAACGTTAATACAATTCAGAGAAAAGGAGCAGTAAGAATTGATGTTTTGCTCACAAGAGAACAGGTTAAAATCTTGAACGATACTGGCTCACTTAAAATTAAAATGACAAAACCAATGTTAAAAAAAAATTTTTAACAAGAGAGACGAGTGGAGGATTTCTCCCATTTCTAATTCCTTTATTTGCTGGTTTAATTGCGGTTGTAGCATTGACTGGTGGTATTTCAACAGCGGTGAAAACTGCCAACGAAAGGAAGGCTCAACTCCGGGCTCAAAAAGAATTGGAAAGACATAACAAAGAGTTGGAGAAACAAATTAGTGGAAGTGGTGTAATTGTAGATTTTGCTGAAAAACTTGAAGGCCTGCCTGATAAAGCGAGATTGTTAGTTGGAGATATGCTTCCTTCTATCGCACAAGCAGGTGTAAAATTAACGAAAAGAGGTAATGAATTATATCTTTCTAATAAAAAATGAGCATTGATGAGTGGTTTAAAGAATTCGGAAAGAATACAACATCAAATTTACAACTTGTCAAATATTGTAAGAAATTAAAAATTCATAATGTGGTTATTTGTATGAGAGATGAATTAACAAATGTGCCTAAACATACAAAGAGTATTATTATGAACTTAGAAGATAATAATGGGAACGGTTCTCATTGGGTTTGTGTTTTTAATAGTCAAAAAAATATTATTTTGTTAGTTTTGGTCTTCCACCACCTGTTGAAGTCATAAAATTCTTACAGAATGGTGTTTATCAAACATTTCAAGTCCAAGAATTAAATTCCAAGTGTTGTGGTCAATTATGTCTTTATGTGTTATTTCAACTCAATAAAAATAAAAAATTTTATGACATTATTTTTAATCTAATATAAATGACTTATGTTGGTAAAGATGGTTCTATCTTTGGTGTATCCCAAGAACTGGATATTGATTTATCAAATTATTACACAAAGGCACAGGCTGAACGACATAAATATAATATAACCAAAAATAGTAATATGAAAAATGATAATAAATTAAAAAAATTATCCTAGCCTGACTGACGCGAATGACTTGGTGAGATTAAGCGATTTATCACAATATATATCCTTAAATAAAACGGCCGTGTATTCCAAAGATACAGAAGTGTTGATTTTAATTCTCGGTCATACAGAATTCACAGTTCGAATTAAAAAAAAAAATTTATAAAGAAGGGCGTATCGTTTGTATGAGAATAGAACAATGGGGGTATGATATGAATGATTTTGGGTATAATTGGTCATTTAAAATTGCCCCAAAAGACCTGGAACAATTAAATCAGTCTCATAAGGAAGAATATTATCCACTTGGTATAGAGAATGAGTTTTGTGGAGCCACGATTAGCAAACAACAAATAACAGAATTTAATAAGGGTAAATATAATAATGGTTTTGCCATAGTTTATATCATGAAAACAGAAAAAAACAGAATTATCTGAATTAATATTTCGGCATGCCCCTTTTTTTGTTCCACCATCAGATTTTTGTTACTGCATGAAATTAAACAAGCTTTGACATGTATAGTAATGATATTATTGTCTTCCTTAAGCGGCCCCTCAAAATTCGTTTTGATGATTATGGTAGTTAAACCATATATATATATATATATATATATATATATATATATATATATATATATATATATATATATATATATATATATATATATATATATATATATATATATATATTGTTACGTTTGAGGGGGGGGTATGCATTCAAAGGGTAATTAGGATGTTTAATTACGTATGCCATGCTGTTCGAGTTTACCAGGATCTCGATGTAATAAGTAGCAATTCAGTGGTGATAAGTTGTCTAGTAAATGTTCATTTCTTCAAGGGGGAAATGATAAATGTCACGTAATTAGATAGGGACACGGGATAGGGTAAGTGTGTTTGCGTAAACCCCTTTTGGTATTCTCTGAAGACTGGCCGTGACGTCACAGGACAGTGCAGCGGATGGCTCCGCCCCGTGATCACGATTGGCGGAAGGCGATGGCGGTGGGCCAATAAACGGCTCGATTGAAGTGATGACGACCAAGGATAAAAAGGTTCTGTTCGGGGTCGAAAAGGAAGAGGAAGAAGATTACAACCAAAAGATCGTGTTTTTTTTGGTGTGGATCCCTGTGGCGGCAGAGAGCGTCCTTGTTGTTGTGGAGAGTCGATCGTGTTCTTGATCGTGTCTTGGAGTCTTGCTGAGCCTCGTGCCTCACCTTGGTTGGCTCTGGGGTTCTGCTGACTCGGAGTATGGGGTTGAACGGCGGGCGGACCTGCCTCCCTCTCCTGCTCGCAACTTGGCGCCAGAACTGGTTCCCTGGTGGCTGTGAGCGGACTTGGGCCAAGACCAGGAGGTCGACAGCACCACGGTTTCTCCTGCCCCCCTGACGAGAGCAAGGCGAGCTCGTCCGACGCTGATCCAGGGACAGTTGCGTCCACACCACTGTCCAGCCTGACCACCAGAAATAGCTACGGTGTGTGTGTGTGTGTGTGTGTGTGTGTGTGTGTGTGTGTGTGTGTGTGTGTGTGTGTGTGTGTGTGTGTGTGTGTGTGTGTGTGTGTGCGCGCACTTGGCGCCTTAGAGAGATTGAGAACTGTATATTCATTGGAATTGTCTGTGTTTTTCCCCACGCCCGATCCCACACCATCCCGTCAAATTGCCCCGGATCCCTCTTCTTGCCGAGTCTTGTTATTTCTGGTGATAATAAAAACAAATAAACATCATCAACTCAGTGAAAAGTGACTCGTGCCACCTTCCTCGTCCCGTTTGCGGTAGAGCGATTAGAACCGCCATGTTTGGGTTATAAATAAATAAACCGCCTCCATCGTTTCGGCTCATTCTACGTTGGCGGGACTGTTCAAGTCCCGTGGATGTCACAATATACATATATATATATATATATATATATATATATATATATATATATATATATATATATATATATATATATATATATATATATATATATATATATATATATATATATATATATATATACAGTGGGACCCGCTTAATAGAATCACAGTTAATAGAATCACCCGTATTATAGAATCAAAATCGTTGAGACCGATTCCATTGTATCTAAATGTACACAATTTTTCCCGTTTATTAGAATCAAAAACCCGCTTAATAGAATCAGCTGCTGGCCATCCACTTCGACAGTTCAGCGCCTACTGGCCGCACAGTTCCAACTTTTGCCACCAGGCGGCTGACGTCACGCTAAAAATAACGCTATGCCACTACAGTGATTTCGGTAGTCATTGTACAGATAGGCAGACGGCTGACAGCTGCAGTCTAAGCACGAGGCGTGTCGTCATTTCCACGATGGACAGAAAACGAAAGCGGACGGATCGTTCAAACATTGATAAAGCACAACTCCTGAGGGACTATGACGCTTTGCCCAGAATGAGCCAACGAGAAGCTGCAGACAAGTTGGAAATTAACCAGCCGATCCTATGCAAGATTCTGAAAGATCGAGAGGCCATTCTGAAAGGTCAAGTGGATTCGTCTTCTTCTCAGAAACGCAAGCGAAGCGGCAACGCACCCGATGTCGAATCAGCAATGGTCAAGTGGATTCAAACTTCTAGAGAAATGGAAGCACCGCTTTCTGGACCTCTGATGCGGGAGAAAGCGGCTCAGTTCGCGGAAAAGTTCAACAACAAGAAGTTCAGTGCGACAAACGGCTGGATTGACCGGTTCAAGAAAAGACATGGAATCGTCCACAAGAAACTTCACGGAGAGGCAGCGGCGGCTGACGTAGGAGGGAAACAACAATGGCTGGACCACGTGTTTCCGGATCTCGTAGAAGGCTTCACGGCTGATGAGATCTGGAATGCTGACGAAACCGGGTTGTATTTTCGGGCCTTACCAGACGGAACGTTCCTCTTCAAGGGAGATCAGCACTGCGGTGGGAAAAAGCCAAAGGAAAGAATCACGGTGCTTTTTTGCTGCTCGATGACTGGTGCTAAGCGTCCTCCTTTCGGTATTGGTAAAAGCAAGAATCTACAGTGTTTCAAAGGCCTCAAAACAATTCCAGTTCGCTACAGAGCCAATTCCTCCACATGGATGACAGGTTTCCTCTTCACTGAATGGCTCGATGAGTGGAATCGCGAGCTTCGGCGTCATGACCAGAAAGCGTTGCTTCTCATCGACAACTGTCCGGCACATCCCCAATCACTTCAACTGTCAAACATTACTGTGGCATTTCTCCTGCCGAACACAACCTCTGTTCTTCAACCGTTAGATCAGGGAATTATCCGTTCATTCAAAGCTCATTACCGCCGTGCCATGCTACGAAAAGTGCTCACTGAGATTGACAACGAGGATGGAGCAATGACAGCGAGTGACTTGGCGAAAAAGATAACGATCCTCGACGCTATGCTGTTTACGGACGCAGCATGGAATGATGTGAAGACTACCGGCATAGTGAACTGCTGGCGCAAAGGAGGAATTTTCATCGGAGCGGCAAGCGAAGGCGAAAGGGTGGAGAGCAATGACGACGACGAGTTAGCCAACCCTCTTCAAATGGATCCCGACCAATGGCAGGATTTCGTCAACATGGACGCCACTCTCCAAACCACAGACAATGATGTCACAGACGAAGCCATCGTTTCGGCAGTCCAACGCGAAATGGGAATTGCTACTGACGCAGACACTAAAGTGGAGGAAGAGGAGGAAGAGGAGATCTCTGTCCCGACCATCAAGGAAATGATGTTTGCAGCTAAGACGATCAGGCTTGGTTTGCTATCACATGGGTTCAGTGACATGGCCTTCCTGCGCAAACTTGACAAGGAGGTCACCGCCATTGCCACAGACTTGTTAAAGCAGGCAACAATCGACAATTTTTTCATTACAGAGTAGGCTCATCGACAAACCTATGTTGTTTTGCTTTGAAAAGTACATATGTACTGTACGTGTAATTGTTTTATTTTCAGTAGTAAGTTACATTGTTTTGAGCAAGCGTGTCATATAAATCAAACTCAATGCTGAGTATTTGTCTCCGTATGTGTACTCGACATTTGATCCGCTTGATACTCCACAACTTTGGTGAACTCGGATATTAGAATCACCCGCTTATTAGAATCAAATTTGTCCGGCCCAAAGTGATTCTATTAAGCGGGTCCCACTGTATATATATATATATATATATATATATATATATATATATATATATATATATATATATATATATATATATATATATATATATATATATATATATATATATATATATATATATATATTTTGGTACACCCCTTTTTTTGTTCCACCATCAGATTTTTGTTACTGCATGAAATTAAACAAGCTTTGACATATATAGTAATGATATTATTGTCTTCCTTAAGAGGTCACTCAAAATTTGTTTTGATGATTATGGTAGTTAAACCATATATATATATATATATATATATATATATATATATATATATATATATATATATATATATATATATATATATATATATATATATATATATATATATATATATATATATATATATATATATATATATATATATATATATATATATATATATATATATATATATATTAATATTTCAGCACACCCCTTTTTTTTGTTCCTCCATCAGATTTTTGTTACTGCATGAAATTAAACAAGCTTTGACATGTATAGTAATGATATTATTGTCTTCCTTAAGAGGCCCCTCAAAATTCGTTTTGATGATTATGGTAGTTAAACAGTTAAAAAACTCCATTTGCAAAATGGGAGGAATTATTTCACAAAAAAGAAATAAAAATGTTTCCCATTTTTTAGAGGACCACTAAGATGAGTTCAGCTCATAGAATCACGCTCCATTTGGGGAGAAATCAGTTGAGTTCATACCTGACTAATTTGCACTTTCCGTGTGCCGTAGTTTCTTCACAAAACCATGACTTTCTGATTAAGTACAAAGTATTTCTTTGCTTTTTTATACATGGTTGCCGTTTTGAAATTTTCATCGACCGATACCCGCTGCCCAGCCGGACCAACTGCCAACAAAGTATCGCCCAGTCAGTTACGGTTAAACCCAAAATCATGATCATCGTTTTAGTGTGGAGGTGAGTACTGACAGTGTACTTGGGTCTTTTACGGGTGGGTGCGGGATTGAGCACGTGCACATAAAAATCTCGGGTCTCCGCATAGTGGTGTACAGGCTTAAGTCGTACTTCTGTTTACTACTATAGAAAATCACAGAACCATCCGATCGACATGCTGTTAACAGTTTCAGAATCAGCTAAATTCTACAACATATGAATATGTAGACAAAACTGATCCGGCCAGCTAAAATCTACAAGACATGAATATGTAGACGAAACTCATCCGGCTTTTTGGATCACTTTAAAGTAGCTTGCCCTGGAATTTTAATGCGCTCTATCAATCCTCCGGAACTCACGAATGGTACACGTTGTGTAGTCACTAAACTATGTGGTAATGTCATCGAAGTGGAGCTCCTGTGGGACAGTCGAAGGGGAAAACCTGAATGATAATCAATGGATAGAAATGATATAATATATTGTTTAAAATATATTCATGCTATCTGTCTTTTACCATACGTTGCCAATGACACCCGTCGAAGATGGGCACCTTTACTAGTATATAATAAGTAGGGAAATACAAAATGATTTAACTCTGGGAAGATGGGGAGCAGTTTCGTGCCATAATGTTATTCTAACATATATTTCTAATACATAAATGATGGCAAGAAGGCTTCAAGATAATTAACATTTCTGTGTCCAAGCATACCTTCAAGAAACGGGTATTCGGTATTTTAATAAATATGTTCTACAACATAAGAATGAGGTATTTTCAATAAAAGATTGGCATTATGCTGATGTTGACAAACCAACAACTTTGGATTTAATTAGAATGTTCCATAATGAAAAAATTATAAAGTTAAGAAAACGTAATGCTCTTTTAGAAATTCAAAATAAATTTTATTGGTTTCCTGTTGTAAAAAAAATTATTTTTGATTCAGGAATAACAAGAAATCTTGATGAATGCAGTATATGTATGATATTCTATGGGGTGTAAGTGATTCAAGGATATTAAGGGATGAGGAAGGAGTTGAAGAGAGAAGAGGAGGAAAAGGAGAAGAGAGAGAAGGAGGAAAGAGAGAATAAAGAGGAGGAGAGGGAGGAGAGAGAGAAGGAGGAAAGAGGGAATAAAGATGGGGACAGGGAGAAGAGAGAGAGAGAGAGAGAGAGAGAGAGGAAGGAAAGAGAGGAGAAAGAGAAGGAGGAGAGAGAGAGAGAAGAGAGAGAAGGAGGAGAGGAAGGAGAGGGAGGAAAGAGCGAGAATGAATAAATATCAAAATATGGAAACCAGTGAGATTAAAAAAAGATTGGAGGTATTACAGAAAATAACTCAACCCACCGAGGAGGAAAACAAAGAATTGACAAGTCTATTTGCAGTATTTTCGATAAGACTATTGTCAAGGACAGGATATTGACTTTACTTGAAGTTTTTTTTCATTTTTTTCTTCAGTAAATGGAGGAGAGAGTGAAGGCATTTCTAAGGATTCTTTAGGTTTTAAAAATTAAGATTCAAGTGTGCATGTTGGAAACTAAAAAGGTTTTCGCACTCTGTAGGAATTTTTCTCATAAATAAATGAGTTATTGTCTCAAATGTAAAAAGAAAAACTAATACTAAAAAATTTCATATTTTAAAAGTAAAAATAACAAGGTTATACAAAAAGGTATATGTTCGGTGTGTGGTTCAAAAAAAAAATTAATTTATCTCCAAACACAAACTCGGAAGAGATATACAAAAGTTTTTATCAGGAAGTAAATTTACAACTACTGGAATACCAGGGGAATTACATCTACCAGGGTATTCTTTCTGTGGTCCAAGTAAAGCACAAACTTGGATAAAAGATTAGATGAGGCAGACAATCCTAAATCATGGAGTGAGCCCATCAATAGAGTTGATGAAGTGTGCATGAGACACGATATTGATTATTGGAATACCACAACTTTGGAAGAAAAGCATGAAGCCGATAGAGAAATGTTGTATAATTTGTCTCTGATACAAAATCCAACCTTGAGAGAAAAAGTTGATCTGTTCATCGTGAAGAAGATGATCAGTGCTAAATTGAAACTTGGAAATTCAAAAAACTTATAGGCTCGAATGATTTCATTAAGATTGAAGAGCAATTAGCTGCTGAATTACATAAACCAATATTCACAAAGTTTCAGAGAAGGAAGGTTTATTCCAAGGAAGTTGATTATATCTGGTCCGCTGATTTGATTGAACTCAATAATGATAAGGGGTACAAGTATGCTTTAACCGTTATTGATTTGAGGAGTAGATACGCATGGGTTGTCCCTTTAAAAAACAAAACAGGTAATACTCTTATGTTAGCCTTTCAACAGATATTTAATAAAAGTAAGAGAAAACCTAAAAAATTGTGGACTGATGAGGGTAGAGAGTTTTATAACAAACGTTTATGAATTTTCTAAAAAATAACAGTATTACATTATACAGTACCTTTAATGAAGGAAAGGCCGTTGTTGTTGAACGTTTTAATCGTACCTTAAAAGAGAGACTATTTTTAAAAATTCACACAACTCGGTTCACAACAATGGTCATCTTTTATTCAGGATATTGTGGATAAGTACAATGACACGATTCACACGTCAACGAATATGAAACCATCAGAAACATTTACAAAATTAAAATATGAAAAAGAGATTAATGTCAGAAAACCTAAGTTCAAAGTTGGTGATATCGTAAGAATATATAGGTGGAAATCTCATTTTGAAAAAGGTTATAATAAACGATGGACGAACGAACTTTTTAAAATTGTTGCTATAATAGATACGGTTCCTTGGACTTATAAGATATACTTGCTGAAACCCCGTCACAGACGGATTCCGTTCATTCAACCACCCTCACCAGCTCGCACACACTCGAGGGACATGGACTGGACAGGGTGTGCTTGCCCCCGCCTACTCACCCCCCGCCCCTGCCCCATTCAATTTGCTTACCCCAGCCCCGCCTCTTCACTCCCCGCCCCCGTCTTTTGATTCCCCGCCCCACTTGCCCCCGGGCCCCCACCCCCCTGTCCACCCCCTCACACTCAACTCCGCCTCATTCAACCCAGCCCCCGCCCCGTTTCCCCATGTCTCCCGCTTTCAATTTGCTTACCTCCGCCCAAAAATTTGCTTACCTTGCCCCCCGCCTCTTCACTCCCTGCCCCCGTCTCTTCACTCCTCGCCCCCATCTCAACGAAAAGTGTTTATTCTGCTTCAGCGTTAAAAGTTTGACCATTGCCACTATGTGCGATGCACTCTTTCAGGTACGAAGTTTCTTTCAGTCCAGGTCACAGTTCCGAGAAAAACGTGACGCGACCGCTAGGAGCACAAAATTGGTCCTTCAGTATTAATATATAGATAG
Source organism: Eptatretus burgeri (assembly GCF_056783735.1). Taxonomy (NCBI): domain Eukaryota; kingdom Metazoa; phylum Chordata; class Myxini; order Myxiniformes; family Myxinidae; genus Eptatretus; species Eptatretus burgeri. The sequence continues at coordinate 3,595,485 of NC_140978.1, forward strand.
AAGATACAGTAGACGCCACTTTATAAATCCACGGTTATAAAATCCAGCCGCTGATTGTGACCAAAATGAGTTGGAACGGAATTTTTCATAGAGAAATCCGCCGTTTAATAAATCCACCTGCTTGGCACGTGCACGGTCTCAACCTAAGCTTGATGTAGTATGCGCTGCCGCAAAGTGAAAAAAAAAAAAACCAACAACAGCAACTGGTGACTGACTTCGAATCCCGCCGCCGCTCGAATCCCTCCGACCCCAAATCCCAATAGCCAAGGGAAGAAAGCGACGACGAACCCGAGCCGATGCCAACAGCGGCAGAGATGCGGACTGCACTCGCCAAATTGGACCGGGGACTGCAGCTCTCAGGTTTTACCCATCCCGATTTCCGCCACGTGACGGATTCAATAAAGGAACATTTGCGCAAAACCTTCCCTCCCAAGCAAGCGACCTTGGAGAGATTCATTTGAACAATCCCCTCGTCACTGTTTGATAAATCAATGTTTTTGTAGCATAAAGCAGTGTTTAACCACATTCGCTTTTTGTCTTATCTATCCAGTAGGTGGCTGAAAATAGGTTCTCCGCTTAATAAATCCAGCCGGTTAATAAATCCAAACGGCGTGGTCTCATGGTGGATTTATAAAGTGGTGTCTACTGTACAATGTTTCTTGTTACATTTTGGTGTCAAATTCACATTCTGAGGTAGTCACCATGTGCAGAAGAGGATTTTACATTGCAGACGCTATTTTCGAGGAGTGGAATTAGTAATTACACCTCTCAGCAGTAATTTTCTGACGACGGATGTAATGGCGTCAGCGAATAACCGATGATGTCATGACGTCCTGACCCCTCTCAGCGGTGACGTCACACGTCGCCATGTAAACGAATGTAAAACGAAAAGTGTTTATTCTGCTTCAGAGTTGAAGTTTGACAATTGCCACTATGTGCGATGCACTCTTACAGGTACGAAGTTTCTTTCAGTCCAGGTCACAGTACCGAGAAAAACGTGACGCGACCGCAAGGAGGAGCACAAAATTGGTCCTTCAGTATTAATATATAGATGATTTTTAAGGGGAAGAGATTTTAGGTTCATTTTATTCACAGGAATTACAAAAGACAAAACTAAGCAGATAATACCCATGGGAGCAATGGGTTGTCCCTTCACTCCCTTCTACTATACACCTTTGTGGACACTAGAGGGCCAAGTCCGAGGTGTGTCAAGGGGGGATGTTCACAGAATCCTCAACTGAATAGTCAAGGCTTAACGTGTGTGTGTGTGTGTGTGTGTGTGTGTGTGTGTGTGTGTGTGTGTGTGTACGTGTGTGTGTGTGTGTGTACGTGTGTGTGTGTGTGTGTGTGTGTGTGTGTGTGTGTACGTGTGTGTGTGTGTGTGTGTGTACGTGTGTGTGTGTGTGTGTGTGTACGTGTGTGTGTGTGTGTGTACGTGTACGTGTGTGTGTGTGTGTGTGTGTGTGTGTGTGTGTGTGTGTGTGTGTGTGTGTGTGTGTGTCCCAACCCTCGCATTCAAAATCTCAACCCCAACCCTCACATTCAAAATCTCAACCCCCCACCCCAACGCTCGCATTCAAAATCTCAACCCCAACCCAACCCTCGCCCAACACAATGTCTTTTTCAAAATGAGATTTCCACCTATATATATTTTTTACGTTTTTTTTTCTCTTCTTCCAATTCTGTCTTTTAAGGCTTTCAGGTTTGATGATGTAGAAAGGGGGAGTAAGTTTGCACTTTCTTCCCAGAACTAACAATATATATGTTTTATATTTTTTCCTCTTCTTCCAATTCTGTCTTTTAAGGCTTTCAGGTTTGATGACGTACAAAGGGGGAGTAAGCCTGCACTTTCTTCCCAGAACTTTCTTGATCTTGCTCCCATCAAGCACCATCCAACAAAGAACTACATCGATAGGTTCAGATCCCAAAGAGTGATAGCATTTCAAGTCTCCAAAATAAACCCAACTTTCCAAGTCTTCAAGGTATAACCACATTCCTGTTGAGTTTCCAAGATATGTATCACATTGTGAGTTATCAAGCCAGAACCCACATTTCAAGTCTCAAAAATAAAACCAACTTTCAAAGTCTCGAAGGGATAACTCATTTCCTGATTTTTTTTTTTTTCAAAATTTGTGAGTCTCCAAGGTAGGTCCCATATTTAGAACCATCTTGGCAGAACCCTTTTCCTGAGTCTCCAAGGTAGTTATTTAAACCATCAAGGCAGAACTCATTTACTGATTTTATCAACATTTGTGAGGTCTCCGAGGTAGGTTTCATCTTTAAAACCACCAAGGATAACTCATTTACTAATTTTTTTCAAAATTTGTGTCTCCAAGGTAGGCCCCATATTTAGAACCATCTTGGCAGAACCCTTTTCCTGAGTCTCCAAGGTAGTTATTTAAACCATCAAGGCAGAACTCATTTACTGATTTTTTTTTTTTTTTTTTTTTTTTTTTTTTTTTTCAAAATTTGTGAGTCTCCAAGGTAAAACTCGTATTCTGGCTCATCGAGGTTGAGCTCGTTCTGTGGGTCTTGGTCGATCACAAGGTCTCCAAGGTATAACTCTTTGGTTGGGTCATCAAGGACAAGCTCATTCTGTGGGTCTTGGTCGCTCATAAGGTCTTCAACCAAGCCAACAATTTCGCTCCAAGTTGTAGCAAAAGCAGTATTTTCATTTCGTATTTCAGATACAATTTCCTGTGAGAGAAAATAATAATGTATTAATTAAGTTATTCAATTATTAAATGAGTCGATGCTTAAAAGAAACTGAAAATAGGAAAATAGAAGTCTTACCTCAACAGATAAGAGGTTTGAATCCATTTCATAAACTTGAAGGTTTAGTTCCATACAAATAGTCGATCGTCAAGCATGCAAATCCCACTCAAGGCCTAGCTCGTTCTGTGGGTCTTGGTCGCTCACAAGGTCTTCAACCAAGCCAACAATTTCACCCCAAGTTGTGGCAAAATCGGTATTTTCAGATACAATTTCCTGTGAGAGAAAATAATAATGTATTGATTAAGTTATTTAATTATTAAATGAGTCGATGCTTAAAAGAAACTGAAAATAGGAAAATAAAAATCTTACCTCAACAGATAAGAGGTTTGAATCCAGTTCATCAACTTGAAGGTTTAGTTCCATACAAATAGTCCATCTACAAGCAAGCTCATCCCACTCAAGCACAGTACAGCACACCATTGCCAGCAAAAAATGTTTAAAATGGAGCCTGGGCTTGAGGCTTTTATAGAGAACGTCTGGTGGGTGTGGTTTCCTTTGGAAATTCCCTGGGCAAGCCTTCATTCGGAAATTTTTCAAAACCACAACATTGTAGAATTTTCTGGTGATTTATTTGAGAGTCAGAGATTAACTGGAAATGATGTGAGAGTAGACGGGGCTTCGTAAAAGTGGGCGGGGATTATGAAAAGTGGGCGAGGCTTATGAAAAATACCTCGTGAAAACGGCGGGGCTTATGAAAAGTGGGCGGAGCTTGTGAAAAGTGGGCGTGGTTTATGCAGAAAATAATCTGTGGCTCAGGAGGTGGTCAAACAAGAGCATTAAGAGAAGTTTATCATTTCGTAATGGCACAAAAGGGGTATCTTAAAAAATATAAAGATTCAAATGTTTTATTTTAAAATATTTTAGATGGGGATTATTGTGCAAAGAAAATTAAACTATTGAAGGAATTTGAGAATGAACAAATCTTTTTGGTTCAATGAGTGAGCTAAACAATATGCATTGGTTATTTGAAAAACAGTGTCACTTGGCTTACATGTTTCAGATATTTCTTTAGCATCACCTTTAACAAATCACATTACTACTTTACTACTTGAACAAATCTTTATCTTATTGCATTGATTATTTTAAAAAAAAAAGTGTCCCTAGGTTAAAAGGGGAGACAAATAAATATACTTTGGGATTAAAAGGGGGTTTACTTTTTAGGGAAAAAAATATGAATCGCTGAAAATCCCCCATTCACTTACATGGGGAAAAGTGAGCCAGAATCAGTATATTCACCCTACTTCCCTTTCTCCTCTCGCCCTCCCCTCTCCCTTTCTCCTCTCACCCTCTCCTCTCCCTTTCTCCTCTCACCCTCGCCCTCGCCTCTCCCTTTCTCCTCTCGTCCTCCTCCTCGCCTCTCCCTTTCTCCTCTCACCCTCTCCTCTCCCTTTCTCCTCTCACCCTCGCCTCTCCCTTTCTCCTCTCGTCCTCCTCCTCCTCGCCTCTCCCTTTCTCCTCTCGCCCCCTTCTCGCCTTTCCATTTGTCCTCTCGCCCTCTTCTCGCCTCTCCATTTCTCCTCTCGCCCTCTTCTCGCCTCTCCCTTTCTCCTCTCGCCCTCTTCTCGCCTCTCCCTTTCTCCTCTCGCCCTCACCTCTCCCTTTCTCCTCTCACCCTCGCCTCTCCCTTTCTCCTCTCGCCCTCGCCTCTCCCTCTCTCCCCTCGCCCTCGCCTCTCCATGCCACTCCCTTTTCCATTTCACCCTCCTACGCAACCCCAAGTCCTATTCTCATCTTCAACTTTCCAGTTTGTTCCTCCAATCCCACCCAGACAAACTCTCAGGGTAGTTTCCCCCTTGTTTCATCCCCTCCTCTTTTGGTGACCGCCTCCCAATTTTATCTCTCCTTTTAATGATTTTGACAGGAAGCTCGGCGAACCTGCAACCTTTTCGACTGTTGGCTGGCCAGCAGAGATATTGAGTTCAATGAAGCTGCCTGCATATTGTTCTTTCAATGTCCCCTCCCTCCCTGACATGGACTGTGGCTGTTTCTTTTTTTTGTTTGTTTAAATATTCCTTTATTTTTGTTGTGTGCCTGGCTCTTTGTTGCCAAAGCACAGTTCTGATGGCGGCACCTGTCGGCTGTGCTGCCGACCCGACAGGTACCGTTTTGCAGAGATTCGCTACTATCGGCCTGAGGAGCAGCACAAGGGGCGGCGTTTGGCGGCCCGCGTCGACACTGTGGTTATTTTTCTCCCGGATGTTTGGCTCTGCACCCCTACCCGTTTGGAGTGGGAGACGCTCTCCCATGGCTACAAGCAGCAGCTGTTGAGGCAGACCCAGGGCGAGCAGAAGGAGGCAGACGGCGAACAGGCACTGCACCCCTTTCCCTCCTCCCATCTGCCCACCATCTTCCCCTCCTTTTGTCCAATCTTCTTCTCTCTCTTCTTCTTCTTCTTCTTCATTTTCTTACCGTCTTCCCTCATACATCATTCCCATGTTTATTGCTTGTCTTACTCTTGCCTTTCATTGCACCTTTTCCCATTCATTGCCTTCTTCCCATTCTCTCCTTTTTTTTCGCTTTGTTTCATCTGTGTTTTAAGAGTTTAGACTTCGCCACTACCAGCTTTTGTTTGTTTCTGTCTTTGATATTAATGCTTAACTTCCCTTCTTCCCCACTGTTCATTTCCCCCTTTTTACACTTATTTTCACCTTCACTATCCTTGGTTTGTCTGTGCATGTGTGATGTTTGCTTTTCAAGAAATTGCCTGCTTTTTTTTATCATGCGCTCCAGTTGTTACTGGTCTATCTCCGAGAGATCAGGACATTTTCTATACAGCTGTTGTAAGGTTGTTCCCTCGCTTTGTATGGTATCCTGTAATCTCTCCCCATTGATTAAGCAGGTACACAGTCATTTGTGGTGGATGGTGTATGGTAAGATCACATTTTCTATTAGGAACTCTTTCCTTTAGATATTGGGAACTCAGGCATAATTTGTCTCCATCACTTTCTCTTTCCCCTCTTCTTTTTATTTTATTTTATTTTATTTTCTCCCTCATAACTCTCTTGGGTCATCTCTTTCATTCCTTATCTGTTCTCGTGTACATCTCCACCAATACCCCTCCATTTTCAACCATCCTTCTGATCCTCAACCCTCCCTCCCCTGGCCCCCTCCCCTCCTCTCACTCCCCCAACCTCTTCCTGTGATGACCCCTCTTTATGGTTCACAGATTTGCCTTGTCTTGGAACAGATTTGGTTTTGGCCGGCCAGAACATTGGAGACGTCGTCATGTTTATAAATAATTGTTTAGCAGTTTTGTTTTTCTTCCCTGACCCCAAAGGAAGTTTTTTTTTTTTTCATTTCTTTTTTTTTTCTTAAGAAGATGCACAAAAGGAATGGTTTTCAATAATTTGTCATTTATTGTCTGTTCCGCTGTTTGTGTGTGAGGACAGGATGAGGAAGAAGAAAAGGATGTTGAACCGAAACTGCTCTTGTCCCCAACACACCATTCCAAGCTGGAACCGAAAAATATGAAGGTTTGAAGGGTCTTCTTTTCTATCTATTTCTGAATTTGTTATAAAAGAGTGAAGTAGCAAGACCAGATTGACCAAGACTCATGGGTAACCTTTTTATATAGTTTATCTGAAAAGCAAAGCCAATGGATATCGATGTAAAATACAGATTTCAATGAAATGATGAATGGGAGCTTATATTTGGAAAGGTTTGTACGTTCTCATTATGCAATTAAAAATTCTGCTTCAACATGATGAAATTCTGACTCTTAGTTCATGGGCAAATAAATAGAAATGAGACACTCTGTTGACAAACATGACAAATAACTACTTTAAAAAAAAAAAATATGAAACTTAATTGTAATTCTGAAATTGCTCATTTCACAGGTTACTTCAGGATTTCTTGAGCATGGATTTTGATCGTTTATACCAGTGGTTCTTAACCTTTTTACCACCACACCCCCTCTAGTAGCTGGTCCTTGCCTCCATGCCCCCCGCCCCACATCTTCAACCAAATGATTAAAAAAATCCCTACTTAATTAAAAGGTAAAACTTAAGAAGAAAAAATGCGTGTTTTTAGTCTTTTTATTGAACAAAGAATTCTGTATAAGCAACACTCATATACACAGCATATTTAATGAGATACTTGACATTGCTTCTTAGCTACCAGATGTTGAATGCGTGGTCGAATGCCAGAGAGAGCACAACGCAAGTCCCCTTCAACGTTCAGCTTGTTTCTGTACTTGGTCTTGACAGCAACGAGCATGGAAAATGCAGCTTCATAAAGATACGTTGATCCAAACATTGTCAGAATCCGAAGAGCTTGATGTGCGATCAAAGGGTAAACAGGAAAGTATGTGACCCAGAGCGTCTCCAGATCCAGTTTTTGAAGTCTTCTTCAGCCGAGGAGTTGAACTTTAACTCAAGAAACTCCTCTTGCACTTCGTCTGAAATATCAGCTACTTCACATTGAAATGGGTTCCTAATGAATTTCCAGGCTTCGCGCTTCTCATCAATATCCGGAAAGTATCTGATGAATTCTGCTTTCAATTCAGTCAGATGAGTAATTATTTGTTTCTTTAACTCAGAATAAAGGTAACTGTGAATGACAGCAGAATCCAAGTTAGCAAAACTGGCTGTATTTCTATCCTGAATTCGACATTTCCATTTGGCCACGAAGGCTCGAATGATATCATGGTGCATAAAATAAAAATTCATGTTTTTCATGTTTTTGTTTTTCCCTTGGAGTTTGAGGTTGATGGCATTCAGCGCTTCAAAGATGTCCACCAGGCAAAAATCCTTCAGACTGGAACTTGTCATGGAGATCTGCTTTCTGCTGCAAATTTAGAAATGTTGCCACTTCTTCAAATTAAATATGAAATGTAAATTTTAATATCAAATTTAAATAAATGTTTAATTTTAAAATTGTTTTAATAGAGAAAATATGAGCCTGGTGTGGCTCAGTGGTTAAGGCAGTGGCTTGGGATCCTTGGGGTCCTGAGTTCAAGCCCTGCTTGCCACTGAGTTAGCATCAGGGGGCTTGACTCAGCCTGTCATCCTTCCCAAGGTCAGCGAAATGAGCACCAGTATACTGGTAATTATCCCTGCAGGGTCGAAGGCGACAAGGGTTGGCGTCAGGAAGGGCATTCGACCGTAAAAACATTGCTACAAGAAAGGGTACCGTGATTGGAGCCCACAAAAAGTTGACCCCTGCTCAGGGATAAAGGCTTTCGAATGGTGCGATGATGATTTTAATACAGAAAATGGTAGGCCTAGTGGTGAATAGAAAACGAAAATTATTGAAGGTGATGCTTTTTTTTTAATGTTCATCACAATAAATATTATGCAAACACTTGTTGAGAATTCCAAAAATAATTACAGAAATTCCTACTTTTTTCTCCAGGCTCATGCCCCCTCTGGAAATTACTCATGCCCCCCCCCCCGCCAGGTTAAGGGCCAATGGTTTATACCATTCACAACGTTGGGAATTGTATTTCTGAAGGTGGAATGCAAACTGTTCACTCAATGAAAAACCAAGCAGGAGTAAAACGGTCTATGTACATCTTGTACTAACCTGTGCTTTCCCAACTTCTTAAACAAAAATTATACCCTTCTCACTCACATTTCTTTCATACAGTCTCATCCAAAGTGCCCCTCGGCAGCGCATTGGGCTCAGTACGGCTCCTGTTTACATAAATGACCGATCTGATTCCTTTTCATGTCTCTGCTGGCTGTGAGTCATAGGTCAATAGACGTCTGGGTCGGGCCTGGGGAGTCATGGATTCACTGGATAATGGGGTGTGGCGCTGCCGTTACCTGTGTGGGGGGGGACGAAAGTCCGAGTCTTCAGGTCCTTGGTGCTTCCAGTCCTGCTCTACGGACGTGACTTTTTTTTGTATACCTTGTCGAGGCTCGTATGAGAGCGAACACACAACGCACAGCAAGGGGGCAGGAGACGAGAGGGGCAGGAGTGGGAGGGACAAAACAGTGGGGAATAGACACATTTGAAGATCTGTGGAAGGGAGAGGGGTGGGACTGGGAGCATGGGGAAGAGAAGATGGACATTACAGGGCCTATCAGGAAGGAAGTGGGCTTGGGTGGATTATCGGGGGTAGAAAAGATCGAGGATTTTGATGGGGAACGATAAGAGGTGGTGGTGAACAGCTGTTTTGAAAGCCTGGAGAGAAGAATGGGAAAGAATAGAGTGAGGGAGTTTATTCCAAAGGCGCGAAAAAAAGAGGAATGAAAGAGTGAAGGTGAGCAGTGATTCGTGATTTTGGTAGTTTTACCAGAAGGGGGTTGCTGGCGGACCTTGAGCGCCCTGTGGAAATGTGGTGGGGACAAATCGCAGAGAGAGCAGGGGGCAAGGCTGGAGAGGAGACGGTAGAAGACAGAAAGACCACTGACCAACCTGCGGTGATTGAGTGAGAGGCCCAAAGACTCGACTTCATTGTGGGAGATGCCGATGATCCTAAATGCCCTGGTTTCGACGGCGTGAAGCCGAGAAATGTGGGAGGCAGGAGCACCATCTCAGAGGGGAGAGCAGTACTCCATCAGGCTACGGACAAAAGCTTTGTAAGTGGTCAGGAGCTCAAGAGGGCAGAGGAAGGACTTTGCACGACGGAGGATTCCCAGTCGGCGACTGGCTTTGGAGGCGAGGTTGGAAATGTGACTTTCCCAGGAAAGGTCATGGCAGATAGTGAGACCCAGAAGCTTGAAAGAAAAGACTTCTTCCAGAGGATTGTTGAGCAAGTGGATGGGGGGGTTTCTAAACGGTCCTTTCGAAGAGACGTAGTGAGAGTGTGAGATTTGTCTGGATTGAAAGACATGTTCCACGTGTTGGACCAGTTTGTGATTTTTATCCAGATCTGCAGTGAGCGAAGAAGCTGCTGCTTGCCAGTCTGAGGGATGACAGATGGTACGGCAGAGGGTGGAGTCATCAGAAAAGAGATAAAAGAGGATTTTCCAGAGAGTCGGAGAGATCATTGATGAAAATCAGAAAAAGAACAGGGCCCAGAACGCTACCTTGAGGAACTCCAGCCTGGACAGGAAGAGAGGGTGAAAGAACTCCATTTAGGGCCACACGTTGACCGACAGGAGAGGAAGTCTGCGAGCCATGAGTGGAGATGGCTTTGGATACCATGGGAAGAGAGTTTGGTGAGCAGGGCAGGGTGCCAGACTGTGTCAAAAGCACGTGATATGTCCAGGGATACGGCTCGGATTTCCTGTCTGGCATTGAGGACCTCCATCCATTGATGGGAGAGCAGAAGCAGAATATCCAGGGTAGAGTGGCCTGGTCTGAAACCAAATTGAAGATCGGAAATCAAGTCATTGGAGAAGAGGAAGGATTTCATGTCTGAAGCGATGATGGATTCCATAACCTTGCTGATGATTGGGAGAAGGCTGATTGGTCTGTTGTTGCAGGGATCTGTTTTTGCACCTTTTTTATGCAGGGCAGTGATGTTTGCAGATTTCCAAGCAGATGGCAGATGACCTTGAGCAAAGGAGAGGGTGAATAGAACAGAGAGAGCATGAGCAAGAGCAGAATAGCAGGCTTTGAGGACACGTGGGCTGATGCCGTCTGGACCGGTTGCAGAATCTGAGTCGAGGTTGGAAAGCAAGCTCTCCACCTTGTCAGGAGAAAAGGACACTGAGTCCAGGGACGGTTGGGTGCGACTGTATCAGGTGGGTAGAGAAAGTGATGGGTTTGGGACACAAGATTTAGCTGCAAACACCGAGTTTAGGCATTCAGCTTTTTCACGTGCGGTATCAGCAGTGTGGCCATTTGAGGTAAGGGGGGGATGGAGGGGGAACACCAGAAACAGATTTGATTAAATGCCACCAGGATTTTGAGGAGGGAGAGAGGTTTGAGAGTTCAGACTTGAGATGAGAAAGATGTTGTTTTCTGGCTCTCCTGAGGGTAGATACACACTTGTTCCGAGCTTAGTGGAAGGAACTGAGATTGCCCTCAGTTGGACTTGGACTCTGACCAATGATCTGAGACGGAGACTTAATTCCTTTGGTACCAGTTCTCTTCGGAGAATCCTTGGCTGTCGCTGGTCGGACTTTGTGTCCAACGAGCAGTTGCTGAGAGAGACTCAAATTAGATTTATTACCTGCATAGTCCGTGAGCGTCAGCTGCGGCTTGTTTTCCTGACGCTGATCCTGCTCACCAGATTCTCTCAGCGAGGGAGTCTCGTGAGTGGAGGAGGCCAATGGGCCCGACCAAGTGACTCGTGGTTGCAGCAGGTTGACCGGCATCTCAAGGAGATGGGGATGGGCTCGGCATCTGCCTGTGGGATGACCAGACGGAGGCCCCTGGAGTACCGGCGGAAAGTGGACGCAGCAACGCGCTGCTCTGGCGCATGCTCCCATACCTGACCTGACCTGATTCCTTTGAAATCCCCCTCAACTACTCTGTGGGCCTATTGCAGATTATGCTCAATGGTACTCTGTTTCAATGACAGGTTGGCACCAGCTACATCCCTCTTAGCATACCTGAAAACTATCATGCAGATACTGGTCCAACACTGGGAACATGTTATTTAATAAGGTAAGTGTAGCATTCTCACCACGTCTCAATCTGCAGGGATCGATTTGAAGAGGTTTGCTCTTTATAACTTCAGGACATAGCTACCAGCCACCAACTCGCCAGGTTGGACCACATTTCAAAGCTGCCTTCAAAAGCCAGCCTTTGCTGGGCATCTTCCTTGCAATACGTGAGCTTATTCTGGCCTCACAAAACCATTATTCATGGAGTCATAGAGTGCTGCTCTTCTTGTGAAGTACTGTATTGCTTTCCTGTTCGCTGTCCACCCAAATCAGACTTTCTAATCCTGAGTGTTAAACGTCATCGGCATGACCCCACCAAGTGACTGGGTGACAGCACCTGCAGCTTTCTCATCATTGCCACATTTCTGTTTTCTACCACCTTTGATCTTATCTTGCCCCCCCCCCCCCGCCCTGCTTTTTTAATCTATAAAAGTGAATCTCGCTGTTACTGCACCTTCAGCATATAAGTATGATTGGACGAGATAGCGTGCAATGACATAAAAAATGTTTCCCAAGTACTGCTAAACTGAAGGGCTTTGGAAGTGCAAACAAGGTGAATTTTGTTCTTGTGTTCAAATATATGGTATAATTCAATTGAAATAAACTCAACATTTTAAAGGCTGTAGGGGGAAAACAACATTTAATCGGAAGTTTACCGCCATTGATGCACCCTCTTTTACACCACTTTATTTAGCATGTTAAATTGGTTCTTCATGCTCATTGTTTGTGCTCCATATGTCATCCCCACAACAGTAAGTTTCCTGAAGTTCTGCGAAACTGCAGGATCATGTGCTGATGCATGTTCTACTGTATTCAAAATATAACATTCAATTGAAATTAAATAGTTCCTTGATCGACTGAAGAGTGCACCAATTGCTTCACCGTGCTTTGCGTGACGCGTGCGGGATAATGACTACAGCTGTAAACTGTTAAATTAATTGCTCATTCTAATCACTCACTCTTGATTCACTTGAGTTATTTAGCTGCTGTAGAATGCAAACACAAACCACTTCATCCAATGTATAAAGCTTATGTTTATTTTGTACTGCCCATGCTTGCCTGTTTTCTTCGCTGATGGGTTGAATCAAAGGACAGCATGTTGCGCTTCACAAACATAGTGCATATCTATCTGTCAGTCTCAATGAGGATGAAAAATGAAGTGAAACGTGTGAAAAATGGATCTGTTATAACATGTAGGTGGTTGTTGCTGTCGTCATGGACGTAGTTATTGTTGTTTGTGTGCTCCTGTTTGTCACACTTTATTCTAAAGGGTTTCTGCTGTCGTATAATTAAAGAAATGGCACCATTAGAACCACTGCATTAAAGCTTCGGGTCATGCTTCTTCTTCCATTCTGGAAAGGCAGGCTTTTAAAAGACGCATCTTTGTTTAAATTGACACCAACTCTTGTTCCAAGCCAATGTATTATTAACTTTCCAACGGTACCATTTTTTATTATTCAATGCCAGCAAACACGTGTACACACAGACGGATACCTCTCCCTTTAGTAATGGATGCACGTAGGATGAAGTTTGGGTGCATCCAACGTGCATCCATCATAAAAATGAGCTTTATAGATTTTGTCCAACATGCGATTGATGTACAAGATGCAACTTGAGCCGATCATTGTTGAGAAACTTTTAATATTGCATGATTATGAATCATGTAGAAAAATCTGATTGCTGATTGTATGGATATATTGATCTTCATCAGACCCCTAGCTTGAAGAAAAAAGGGGCAGTGTGACCCTAGTGTGGTGAAAATGGCACATTTTGCACAAAAGGTGCAAATTTTCACAAACGATGGCATTTTCACTTTGTTTTCACCGTGTTCATCAGCACTGCCTTGAAGTAGCCACATACTGTGACTCATGAAGACACATTTCACCAATTTTTTTTTTTTTAAACAAGTGAGTGGGTGGTGATGCTAAACAGGAAAAAATATAAAATAAATAACCTACCTATATATCTTTAAAATAAAGCAGCCAATATGTTGTCGTGTCCAGGGGGTTTAACCCCTACCTTGACGGATGGCCAAGCTTCGCCCTTGAAGGCCTACAGCCAAGACGCCGAGATTAATACGTGTGCGGGAAGGGGTGCAATAGCGGAGGAACACAGCACAAGGGGGGTCTATACTCAAACCCCACTCCAAATAAATGGATACGGCTTCTTAAAAGGAAGACATTTAATGAAAATAGACAAATATTTACAAAGGACAAAAGGAAATTATAATGAGATAAATCTTAAAGTCGAGGCGCCTCTTCACACACTCAAATACAGACAAAGGGAAAACAAAATATAAAGAAAACCCTTCCTTTCAACTATTCTTATACTTAGCTTAGCCCAGAGCTGGTCTTTGTGGAACATGGAATTGAGGCTCTTCTATTCGCTCGTGCAGACGCCGCAACAAAATGGCGCCCCATCGCTTCTCTCGTAGTGGGATAACCGCACGCCAGGCAATGCGCGAGCTGCACTCCACACCGAGGCTCATTGACCCAGTGCAGCTGTTTCGTGCGTCGATTGTCCTCACTGACCTAACCAAGAGCCAAGGGCCAGCGTCTTGCTTCACCACGCGAGCCAAATCTCCTCAACACAAATACAAGGATCAGTCCTCATACCAGCATACACCATTGGCAGTGATGCAATCATCCTCGTGCGTGCACTCACCCTGAACTCTCGCCTCTGACCGACTAACGTCGCCAAAACCACCGTTTCCTCCTCCAAACTCTCCCTCTCTCCCTCTCTCCCTCTCTCCCCCGCCTCTCAAAAATGCAAAACTAACCCTTCCTTTTCGACGTCATGCCGAGCCCTAGAGGGGGGCGTGGCTTGCTCGCACTAAACCCGGGAAGGCTGGGCTTTTGCCTGCTCAGTGAGCTTCTGATGTCACACCCATCAATTATATCAGCCTCGGCAGCATGATATCGCCCGTTGTCACCCTTAGAGGTGGGGCTTTTTGCCTGCTCGGCACATTTGCTTGTTTCTCCTCATTAGTTTGGTTATAAAGACAAAGGAAAAAGTCACAGAGGGTAATTGCATACTGGTGAAGCTTATTCCTCAACCCGAGCTAATTAACACCACACCACCCCATGTGGGAAAATGAAATATAGCCATGAACGCTGGTTCCTCCGAGTGTTTATAAGCATTGCAATGTATCCAGCGATTCATACATATCGGAAATATACGTGAGGAGAGTGAAAAAAAAAACTTTATCATGAAATTGTTGCAGCTGGTTCCACATCAACGCATGGTTCAGCAGGCCAAAAATCATGGCGGCTTCAGACCCCGGCAAGGTAACCCAGAATATGCCTTAAGACTCCATAAAGCAAGGTGGCTGAGGATGTGCCTGATAAAGGATATAATTAAATAAGACTGTTAATTATCTTCAAAAGGGGTGTTTCAATTAACCCAAAGACCCAATTTTCAGTCATGCACTGCCTTGGAATTCCTTTAGTATGCATGCAAAGTTTCAGGCTGCTGGGTGTCATGGCTTTGGAGTTATGGAGAACATCCACGCACTTTCTCCCCGCGCGCACTGGCCCCCGCGCGCACTGGCCCCCACGTGCATTGGCCCTCCCCCCCCCCCCGCATGCGTATACGTGCGTGCGCACACACACACACACACACACACACACACACACACACACACACACACACACACACACACACACACACACACACACTGACATTTATTCATATAGATGAATCTCCAAAGCTGAACGTGATTCTGACATAACCAAAATAGTATAGGATTGGTGGATGTGAGACATGAAAAAGAGGCCTCCGCTGTCAAACTTACGCTGAGAACATTTAATGTTAGCGACGATGCCCCTTTAAAGTTTATTCTGCTCTCTTTTTCATCTCTGTGATGAAGGCATCTTTCAGCTATTCATTCCACAAGGTTAATGTTTCAAAAGTCAAGTGTTACCCACTAACAACTTGCATAATACAACGCTTGCCATGTGGTACTGCAGAATGGTCCCACAGAACAGATCAATTGTGCATTTTGGCTGAAAAGCACAAAAATTGGCACAGATGTAGTTTTTAATGTCCTGAACATTTCTAGATATGGGGCCATTTCAGTTTCTTTCCAAGATGGCCACCAAATTCAAAATGGCCGCCACTGAGTAAAAAACTGCTTTCTGACTTGTTGATAATATTCAAATGTACTAATTTCATATTTTTCATGCTCTTTTACCGTGATATTGCATAGTTAGTTTCTATACTGATGTTTGCATATTTGAGGATCCTCGAGGAGGAGTGGTGTAAGGGACACATCGGCCATTTTGGAGTTAATGCCATATAGCACTATTTTAACCCTTACCCTATCATCATCATATCATTAGAAAATGTCGCTTAAATCACTCCTCCTCGCGGGGCCTCATTTCAACAATGCAACATTTTAAAAATGGCGCAGAAATTCAAGATTGCCACCATGCTTAAGCAGTTGAGGAGATCTACCTCTCTGAAAAGGAGGAGGTAAAAAGGGTCGTTTTTGCTGAATAACATCCACGCTACTTGATATATTCTTTCCATGCTTTGAGTCACATATTACCTCATATTTTTAAACCAAATTACATCGTTAAACCAAATTGTTGCCTATCTCATTTGCATAATAAAAGGGGAATGCAAACTCTCCCTTTGTATAATAAAGCACATTAGTTCTGCAGTTGGCAAAACGTTCTTATGACATGTAACTTTCATCTATGCAATGCGTCTTGAAGTTTTTGAATATTATCATGTGTAAATACAAAGTAATTGGACAAATATAACCGTTTTTACCTCCATTTCTCGAGAGGTGGATCTCCCCAACTGTTAAGTGGATAACTGTAAAAGCTAATGTATCCTTAATGAAGTCAGGTTTTCTTCAAATTGTAATTATTTTATTACTATCACATGTAGGCTTGGGCTTTACTTTGATTTGTTTTTCAAGAGAAACGTCTATCAATATGGTACACATTCATCTTGTTATAATAGATCTAAGTCATCGCATTGCAACAAGATTCAGCAATGGTTTTTAGTAGTACATTGTTAGTTATATATAGAAACAGCAATCTACCTCTTGGCACAAAATGATGCTTAATATTGCTTAATCATGTTATTGACGCTCAGTCTCTGTGACATAGCCTGGTGTTGGCTTTGTGGTTAGGGTGGCTGCTTGGGATCCCATTGTCCTGAGTTCAAGCCCCGTTGGCTGCTGAATTAACACCAGGGGGTTGACTCAGCCTGTCATCCTTCCAAGGTCGGTGAAGTGAATACCAGTGTACTGGTCCCGGTGTATGCCCCGGTTAGAATAGGTTACCATATCCCTGTGTGTCGTAAGAGGCGACCAGGGTTGGCGTCAGGAAGGGCATCCGGCCATAAAACATTGCCTCAAGAAAAAGCCAACCCTTGCACAACAGGGAAAAATGGCTGTAAAAACGGTCATTTTTTTACAGTCTCCGTGACACTTGCAATATGTTGTACATGCCATCTCTGCCTTCACACACTTGCACTGGCACAGGCATCCTCTTTCCACTTTGCAGCTGCACTTAAGAAGTTCTTTGCACGATTTGGATGCTTCAGGCAGGGTTGTCCACAGAGGTCCCCACAACTGTGAGGCCCTTTAAACCATCCCCAGTCAGGGTGATCTGGTAACTCTAGATCTCGCAGTAATGCCTGCCCCCAGCAATGCCCTGCCTGATATGCTGCCCACTTTGCGTGTTGACACAGTGCAGCTGAAGTAGGTGGAATGAACTCAATGGATCTCCCCTATGGAGTAAATAACTCTCTTCGGGCATCATCAACACTGATACAGCAGCTTGTCCGGTCATACATGACGACAACAAACCGTTCAATTGTTTGCATTTGTTCTTTCATTGTCTCATCTGAAGGAGGTACTCGACCAAGAGTCGCAAAGGCTTCTACGACATCTGTGAAAACCTTCATTGTGTTCCATGCTGTTTTCTTTCCTCTGTTCAGAAAGAATGACGTCTGATCACAACCGGTGAAGGCGTGGAATATTAGCAGAGACAAAGATTTATCTGGACCGAGGGTATGGGCAATGGTGTGTGCTGGTATGAGTCTGCAATTCTTTCCTGTGCCAAATAATACCCATATTTCACTCAGGTTCGTTTGGTTGAACAATGCTATTGCCAAGACGAGCACATCAGTGTCCACAGTATGCAACATGACTTTCTGGTATCAATTCGCAGCAGCGTCTGCTGCATGGAGTAGTAGCCTAGTGTCTGCTTCTTCATGTGCACATGGAGAAAGGCGACTGATGTCTTCTCTTGGGGAATTCAGCAATATTGATTTGCCAAACGTAGAGATGACCTTCTTTTCAGTTTGGATTGTCACCGATTGTTGCGCCAAGAATGCAAAGAGTTCTTTCTTGTTTTCACTGACTTTAAGGAATCCTTCCCAGTTTCCTGGGATCTTGCTATTTGGTTGAACATGTCTTCGTGTACCTGTTCTACGCTTCCTCCTCGTCATTACTTTGAGAATATTTGGAATATATTCATCCCAGACAATGTCTACTCTGCTGGCTTTCGTAAGCTGGGTCTGAATATAGGGCAGGAAAATGCACTTGGAGTATTCATGGAAGGTTTTGGCAGGGCCTGGTTTCAACATGTTAATGATAGCGGCGCCATCTCGGAGAATGACGCCAACCTCAGGAACCTGTTCCGGTGGAGTAGGCTAAGTTTCCTCAAAGCACTTGACGAGGTCAGCCTTTGTCCCTGACCGCAACTCTCCAAATTTGGACAATGATGGTGGATAACATTGATTTTCATGGTGAAAGAACTCCTCAATGTCTCCATCATGGATTTGACAGGACACATGCAACTGTGAGAAGAGGGCACATGTTTTCTTCATCAATGTAATCTGCTGCTGATCATTGGACTTCAATTTAGACTGAGGGCAGCTGAACAATGGCAGTTTGTTTCTCTTCAGTGGGCTGAACAGAGACATATCTGTTGCCCAGGCGCTCCTTTACAAAGGTAGCATACTGCTCCTTTCCAAGTATTTGTATGTAGCAAACTGTCGTCACTACTTCGTCTCCCACAATATCTCTTGTGCCAAGAACCAACAGATCACTGGTTTGTTCATTAATTGTGTTAGCCATTTCCTCGATAGTATGACAGGGAGAACGCACTTGTTTGGCAAATGTGCTCTGCACAGACTTCACTTGTTCATGGTGTTTGATATCCGGCCCCTTGCTCTGTTTCTCCCTGATGCTTTCTACAGAGTCGTTAAATTCTCCGATCACTCGTGCCATTTCTGGCCCCGCCACCATCCACCGCATTAGTTGTGATATGTTTTCTTAAGTCCTATAGCCCCTCCTTCGCCTTTCACGATACAATTATTTTGCTCGTGAGCTTGATCAATGGCTCTGGAAGAAAATGACCGGTGGGTCTTCTTTACGACAAAGTTGCCATTTTGAAACTGTGCTGCGACGTCAGGGTGCACAAGATTAATCATGTCACACAAATGAACTGGTAGCCAACGACTGTAGTGCAGGTGATCAAGGGTGAAGAACCAGGGCATAAGCTGATCCAGAGCTTCAACGAAGAGCTTGAAGTTGCCCTCTCGAAGAGATCTTACAAAGCTCAAAATAGTCAGCTCAAATTTCAATGTTGTAGACCAGTAATTATACTGTGGACTTTCAGCTATACGCTTGTTACGCCAGATATCAAATGCTTGTGGCATTTCATCAGCCACCAAGCTCTTGCCATATTCATCATATGCTCTGTGCATCAGGATGGATAGACTACTAGCCATAATCTGATGGGCATGTCTTGTCCTTGTCAAGTGGGATGCCTTGAGGAAAGAGTCAGCTGTGCCTGGAAAAGCTACACCAGCCTCCGCTAAAGCACTGGTCCATCCACTTTCATCAAGCCAGTCACCGATGGTTTTGAATGCAGCCATTTCTCTATGAAGGCCCCCAAACACTACTACAATCTTGCCTTCTCCGTAAGTTGTTGGCTAGTTCCATTGGATCTGCTTTGCGAGTGCAAACAATGGCTGGTCAAAAGCAATGACAGGAGTCTGACCAGGATTTAGAAATTCAACATTCTGCTTGATTATACTCATAACGTGACGTATCATAGCAGGAGAATTTGATTTCTCTCCGAAGAGTGGAAGCAGCGAGCTGATATCTGTTGGGTTTCCTGAATCGTTTTCTATGTTGCTGGCATGAAATGCTGCCCAGGAGACCTCCATATCTTGTGCAGTGTTATCATGAGACTCAACTATGTCTTTCACATGACTGAGCCACCTATAAAGCAACAAAAATAAGCATATAGGCACAAACAGTGCGACAGTTCAGTGTTCACATTCACAATAATCTACTAGTATTCGAAATATAAATAAATATAAGTGTTGGCAGATGCAGAAGAAGCGAGGTCCTACTTCTAGAACATATTGAACTCACCTGGCATTGTCCTGCAGTGCTGCATACATTCTTTCATATGAAGCAGGTGGGAGAACCGAAACTTCTGGTACTGTTGGTTCTTTTGTATGTAGGGAAGCCGGTGGTATGCGGATGTATTCCTCTGGCAATTCTGATAAGGTCTTCTCTTTAGACTCACTTTGCCGGAGGATCTCTGTGTCTCTCTCTACTCCATGGACATCATTGTTCGGGTGCTGAAAGAGGGATATTCCTGTGCAATGATATGCCCCTTTAGCGGTCGTGGAAGTAGGATTGTGGTCTATGTTATCAACTGCACTTGTGGTGAATAGACCATGGCGTAAGTTTGCAGGACAAACAACATGTTCTGCTTCATATCTTGCACAAACTTCATTACCCAAATCCTTTGAAATGGTAAATACTCTGTCATATGATACGGAGAGCCCAAGTTCATACATTCTGGCAATTATCTCACTCGTTCTTGTCCTGGCATGGATGAGGAGTCTGACGTACATGGGCAGGGGTGTCTCACGATCTACACTGTGGTAGTGAGAGCTGGATCCTTCACGACATCAAATTATGACATTTTGGCGTATAAGCTGCAAGACAGTTAGTATCGCCTGGGTATCAGTGGCATTGCTTGATTGCTGCACTATGTTTGATCCACCCACTATCATCCCAACGAGGGTCGTCAGAGACTTAGAAACTGATTGGTGCTGACACTCCTTGGAGAATTTCCTCATAAATACAGACTTTTCAAGCTTAAGAATGTCCTTACGAACGATTTCAGCTGCCTCCTCCAAGTCAGTCACTTTCAAATGCCCTCTCGTGCCAGTCCTATGTCATCCTGAAAAGCAAGAAGAACGTTCCTGCCTTGCTTGTGGGCTTGTAAGTCTGGTATGTTGGCTAATATTCGTTCTTTCAGTCTGGTCGAGTGTTCTCGAGTAGATGTGTCTGCTCCCAGGTCATTTAGTCTTGAAGTGTACATCTGATTTAAATCTGCTAGTTTGAACACCGGTGCAACGCCATTCTCCATGCTTTCTGCATGACAGTCTTCAATATACGAAAGCAGCTCCACCAGGACAATGCCGTGCAGTTGTTTATCAGAAGAACTTTCTCCATTGTCAAAGCAATTCACTGACTCTGCTTTCTTGTAGAGTGTTTTTAAGCAATTGCTGTGGTGCATTGCTTCTTGGGACATCATATCTCCAGCGCTCAATTTGGCAACTAACATATGGTCTCGCACAATTTCTGCACATCGCCGAACATTTCTGTCTAGTTTCTCCGTCGATGCCTTATGGAGTTTATCTGATTTTTCATCACAAAAGAAGCAAGTGTCTTGCGATGTTCTGGCTGCACCACCACTGCTGTAGCGAGTGACACTCTTTTTTGGCGAGTCACTGTTGTTTTCACACTCATCTCTTTTCCTGTTTTCTACCCGTTGAAGTTTGGTATTGTTGTACTTATCCTTGCATTTTTGTGCCATTTAGCTGCATTAGACTTTGGAGTTGAAGCAACTCCTGTTCCATTGTCTAACCTTGATAAGTTTATATTATCTAGAAGACTCTGAAGCTCTTTGAATCATATCAAATTACCTGCAAGATTATCATAAAGTGTACCAATGTCAATATCAGTCCTCTTTGAATCAGCTGGGCATCGCAGTGGTTCTTTTGATGTCTCTTGACACAAAATGAATTTTGTCCAATCTATCGGCGATGATGATTCAGATGTTGAAGGAGTTTCTGGACGTTGTCTGGGGTCTAAAATCTTGAACGATTTAGCAATTGTTGGTATTTTGATTACTACACCACCACCACCACAGTTTCTACAACTAACAACAGCATGCACTGTGATATGGAGATACTGATCTGAAAGAAGAAAATGAAGGATGAATGAATGGATGAATGCGTGCGATATACACAGATTAACTGGAAGGACGTTAACTGTGATACATGGTACAATTACCACATTACAGTTTCATATTTTTGTCACCATTTTATCATGTCGCAGCCATTTTGAAATAGAAAGCCATCTTGGTTAAGAAATTAAGAACATGTGAAACGTAAGGTAAAAGTTAGTGACTTTCACATTTCTGGTCAATTTTCCAACCAATCATCGGAAATATATTCATTTATATGGTTGTATCGGTAATGTCACCCATGGTGGCGGCCATTTTGAAAATGACCACCATCTTGGAAAAAATTCAGTTGGCCCCATATCTTATATTGTTCAGTCAGTAAAACATGACAACTGTGCAAAGTTTCATGCTTTTCACCAAAACTGCACAATACTTCCACCATTCTGCAGCACTAATGAGGCTAATCAGGTTGAATGCATTGTATCTTTAACATCTGTTCTATTCAACCACAAATTTAATCCTGAGAAATACTGAAGGTGACTTTTGCACGTGAGATGGAAATGATTGTTATCCTTTGTATCAAGAGCCATTTTAGAAAGGGCAGGGCAGACTCTGTGATGGAGAGGGTGCTCCACAAAGGAGTGGGGTGCTCTGCCCCTCTGATTTATTCAAGCTAGGGGTCTGTTCATATTGGAACTCTTTCTCGGAGGTCACCTGTGATATTGGCAGTCTCACAATGGTGTTTTGAAGTCGTGTTTATGCATGTTTGCAGTGATGCAGTTGTACGTTTTCTTTGCAATAATTTTTTTTTTTTTGAGTAAATATGATTTTCAAAGTATTTTTTTTCAGAAAAGAAAGGATTTGCAGCTCTTATCTACATTCTCGCTCTCTCTTTCTGTTTCTCATGAAAGTGATATATTTAGATCTGTGGACTAAATACTTTTTGATTGTACTGAATTTTAGGAATACATTTGATATTTTGCTGATTTGAGTTTCCAGTTAACGAGCTTTATGATCATTTGTTTGTTTCACCTTTTTATGATGCCTTTTCATTGATTTGTTTGCTTTCTATTGTTTTTATGAATCTTTGCGTTGCGCTTGTATACACAGGATTACGGGTTTTAAACTTTATCGCATTGAGTGGTTTTATAACCATAACATAATTATTGGCTGGGCTGTGACTCGTCGTTTGTAGGTTGTCCAATTGCGTCAGGAGCTGGACATCCGTGGCATAAATGCCAAGGGGCTCAAGCCCCAGCTGGTGGCACGTCTTGGGAAGCAGCTGAGGCTGGAAGAGGAGCTGGAGCAGCAGGAAGTTAGTGAGAAGAAAGAAAAAACAAAGGATGCCGTGGAAGATATGAAAGAAGAAGATAAAAGGTCTACAGAGGATGAGGAAAAAGAGAAGCAGAAAAAGGAGGAGGTTTGTGATCTCGTTACCCTTATCCCTTGCCTTTAGTCGGGTATGTGTGAGATCCTTTTAATGGACAGGGATTTTTTTTCAGTATCACATGAAGATTTCTGTAATATTTGATGACAGGGTGTTTTATAAGTTGTGCTGCAAATGACCCCCCACTCCCCAGAAAAAAAAATCAGTGCAACCTGCGGTGCCCAAAGCTGCCATATGTATATTTTGTGTTTGGTAGGGTCCCAAGAGTGAGACAATGCATGATGCCACTCTGGCAAATGAGTACATCATTTCTAATTTGCATAAATCCAAGACTGTGGCCAATGTCACTGCATTTTTCACCTTTGTTTTTCATATTATTGGAGCAACAGTAGGCAATGGAGCAAGTGTATCTATGTCCAGCCACTAACGACAACTTTTATAGCATTTATCCGTGTTGTTTGTGTTTCTGTTAGAGTATAATAAAAAAGATTGCATACATGTTGGGAGTAGCCAGGGTCAGGTCATGGGCACAAACCCCCTCCCCCCACTTACAAATGACGATTTTTCCCTGTACACATGCCACAGTGCAAGTGGTTTACTGACCCCAACTTCAGATGGGGGATTATTAACCACAACACAAAATATATTTGCCCCAACTCCCACACTATCCCCAACACTCCAGGCTACTCCCAAAAGGAGCAGGTGTTTCTAGTTTGTATAAACACTGGAGTTTATCTGTGTTCATGCTCATTTTAGTGCACTCACCTGCAGAAAAAGTTGTATGGAATTGAAGTGATTATTTTTTTATCGCTTAGGATGAAGAGAAGAAACGTCAGGAAGAAAGTGAGCGACAGCGCAAGGAGCGACGTTTTACACTGCCTGAGTTGCCTTCTATAATTGTCCATCCCAGTGTAACCGCAAAGAATGGGAAGTTTGACTGCAGTGTCATGTCCCTGAGCGTGTTGCTGGATTATAGGATTGAGGATAATAAGGAGCACTCATTTGAGGTGGTTTTTGTTTTTATTGTTATTGAAATCTTGTTCTTTGTCTGATCACAAGCCTTTATTTTTGTTGTTTTGTCTTTGCAATCAAGGTCCATTTTTAATTTTTTTGTGGGGGCTGCTGTTCTTGTGTAACAGCATGGTTGTGTCCTCTTTTCACATTCCTACCTAGGTTTCGCTGTTTGCTGAGCTCTTCAATGAGATGCTGCAG
Source organism: Eptatretus burgeri (assembly GCF_056783735.1). Taxonomy (NCBI): domain Eukaryota; kingdom Metazoa; phylum Chordata; class Myxini; order Myxiniformes; family Myxinidae; genus Eptatretus; species Eptatretus burgeri. The sequence continues at coordinate 3,619,601 of NC_140978.1, forward strand.
AGAGATTTTGGGTTTTGCATTTATAAGGCCATTGTGAATGCCCCAGACAGGAAGAAAGACAAGGAGGACAAGAAGAAAGATAGAAAGGATGAAAAAAAAGACAAAAAAGAAAAGCATGAAGGGAAGTTAAAGAAAAGAAAAAACTCTGATGATAAGGTGAATATGAAAATGGTTTTAGATTAAGTATTTTTCCAAGCTAACAGCCTTAAAACATTTGGTTCTCATAACAGTAGCAAAATTATCAGTGATATTTTATAATTAGCCGATCCCCCACACAACAGGAGGTGGGGTTTTACAATCGTGTGTGTGTATATGTGTGTGTGTGTGTGTGTGTGTGTGTGTGTGTGTGTGTGTGTGTGTGTGTGTGTGTGTGTGTGTGTGTGTGTGTGTGTGTGTGCGCGCTGCTGTTCTTGTGTAACAGCATGGTTGTGTCATCTTCACATTCCTGCAGCGAACTCTTTTGTCAAATTCACATTTGAACCAACTGCAGCCAACTGTCAAACACGGTGGTTTTTCAGTGATAGTGTGGGGAGCAATCTGGAGTGCTGGTCAGTCAGAGCTTGTGGAGTGTGTTGGCAACATCAACACTACGATACACATTTCTATCCTTGAGGATGGACTTCTCCTCGTCTTCTACACTGGTCAAATAGTCAAAAACAATACTCTGTTCGTGGAAGATGGAGCTCCATGCCACACTCCAAAAATGAGTGACAAAGATCACTCTTGACTGGGAAGTCTCCAGACCCATACATATCCACTGTCAGAAAATTGAGTAAATTGGGACTCATCTGAAAAAAATTACAGTTTGCCAAAACTCCAAGGGTCTGTTGGCCATCTCGTCAGCCCACTTCTTTCTCCTTTGAATGTTGGCTGGTCTCAGAAGAGGTTTTCTCCGAGCTGCTCTCCCCATAGTAGCCCAGTTGATGAAGGTATCGCACGGCAGTTCTTGAGCTAACTTGGACCTCCTCTGCAACATCTGTTGCCTTGCAACGGGGAGTTTTTTCAATGGACCGCTTGACAGCTCAAAGACACCTTTCTGAGGGCCCAGATTGACCAGAACAGGAAGCTGTAGATTCCTTGCCTTCGCTGCTGAATTGCACAATCACCCGATTGACCGAAGAAAGTGGAATGCCAAGGTTCTGATCTATCTGATGCTGGCTGAATCCACCTTCCAAATGGCCAACAATTTGTCCTCTTTGAAAATCGGAAAGTTTGTGTGCTCCCCGAGTTCGAGGCAAAGTTAATTGTCATACAAGACCCAGGAACTCGTTTCTGCAAATAGGTAATGGAATATTCGTACAAATCACTGAGTAAAACTTATACAGATGAAGTGAAGAAAATTAAGGTGTCTATTTACTTCTGTCATGTCTCTGTACTCCAACTGTCTGCAGGATCGCTCGGTCTTAGAGTTTTTGGGATTTTGGCCCAGGGGGTTTCCCCCAAATTGACTCCAGTCTAACGTCTGTGACATTTCCCACTTGGAGCTATTTATCCATTTTTTTATGGATGCAATACTACTCCATGCAATTCTCTATGTAAAAGTACATATTTTATTTGTCATTTTGAGGTATTTTGTATCGATCGGTGACAAAAAATTTAAATTTAATCCATTTTAAATTGAGGCTGCAACAACAAAATGGGACAAAAGTCGAGGAGTATGAATACTTTCTGAAGGCACTGCAAGTACTTGGAAGTATTATGAAGGCATTCAAGTATATAATACAATTTAAACAGAGGTTTAAAAGGCATATAAATTAATTAAATCCAGGTTTTACCCAGTGTCTTTTACACCACCTTGTCTAACATGTTAGATTAGTTCCTCTTGCCTGTTTGTGTCCTTTATTATGTCCTTAAAAACAGTAAGTTTCCTGTTTGGAATGATTTTCAATTTTGTTTAACTGCCAGGCAGGCAGACAGAGTAAACATATTATCTTGCTCATCTCTGCACATGTGCAATCGGGACAAATTCAGAGCCAATGTATGGTAAAACGGCAAACTTGTCTTCCTTATTCTTCTTAAAAATATAACAATCAATTGAAATTAAATGTTCCTCGATAATAAACTGATAAGACGCACATGAACCAATTGTTTAACCTCACTTTTTGCTTTGTGTGTGTGGGTTAACAATTTAATGTAAGCGATTTTGTTGTCAGTTTGTCCAGTATGTTTGGGGGGGGGGGTTGTATAAGGTGTTCTCCTTACTTGTTCTAATGTTTGTCATGTTCCTCATAGGAGGAAGTGCGTACAAAGAAAATCAAGGAAGAAAGGAAGGTGGAAGCGAAGGATGTAAAGGCTGAAAAAGATGTGAAAGATAATGCAAAAGAGCAGGAAACTAAGGAGGATGACACAGAATTAACAGAAGGCAAAGATGAGGAGGCAGTTGAGGTGACTGGAGGAAAG
>NC_140978.1:3627000-3659500 GCF_056783735.1 Eptatretus burgeri
TGCCAAGGAAGAATCGATTCAGTTTTGATGAAAATCTGGATCCGATTATTTTTTCAGTGATTCTTCACCATTGAGAGATGGGGCTAAGTTAATATAAAGCATGATATCTCAAAAAGTGGTGGACGGATTTGGATGAAATTTGGTGGATAGGTTGAGTGTGTGACCATGACGAATTCATTTGATTTTGGTGAAGATCCAAATCCGATCTGGATACGAGAATTATTTCATTTTTAAAGTGATTCTTCACCATTGAGAGATTGGGCCAAAAACAATATATAGCATGATATTTCAAAAATGTATTGTGCCCGATATGTTCTCATGGATCCGGCATTACGTGGCGTAGGTATGCGCTCTACCGAGTGCCCTTCTAGTTCAAATTGTTTTAGTTGCAATGGTCATATTGCTGTGGATTTTGTGGAATTACATGAATTCAGTTTGGTGGAGATAACCTGCACGTGGCCTCAAGCCTGGGTATGGGAGAGGTCAGGATGGGGTTGATTATGAAAAAGGTAATTCTGCCCTTCATGAATTTTAATCCATTCAGTAAAGATGAGACACCACCGATCTTGAGATAGCATTGATATTAATCATTAATCTTTAGAACTCTGTTTTTAAGAGTGAAAGATTGAAATAGGTGAATTGATATTATTTTAATTGTTTGGAAAATTTTAAGCACTGTCCTACTTTGAGTTGTGCCTCACTCCTTTGAGTCATTTGAATAGCTGCTCATAGTTCGGTGCAGAAATGTCTCGTCGTCTGGTGTTTTGTTTTTTTTGGTATTCCTGATAGTAACCTTACTTTTTGCTTGGCAGATGACACAAAGAAAGATGTAAAGCAATCGAGGAGCAAATCAAAATCAAAGGAAAAGGTATATTTTCAATTTGTCCCTTTCATCATGTATTATTTATTTACTTTTTTCTGTGGTAATGATGGGACAGAAATCCTTAGCATTGCGATGTATTAACTTTTTCAAAATATTTTTACAGTTCTTAAATGAATTAACTAACATGTTGCTTTTTAACCCAATAAAAATTCATTCGATGGTAAATGGGAAGGAGGATGGAAGGAATGTTTCCATGGTCACCTCTCATGACAGAGTGGTTTGACGTCTGTATTTAAGCTTTTGTGGGAGATTACCAATTATAGCTGTCACAAAATTGATAAAAACAGCTATAACTTGTAGTTTTTGGTTTCTCAAGTGAAAAAACACTTTCATGGGCAAAAATTGCAGTGGGGAAAAATGGTTGTGTGTGTGTGTGTGTGTGTGTGTGTGTGTGTGTGCGCGCGTGTGCGTGTGCGTGTGCGTGTGTGCGCGCGTGTGCGTGTGCATGTGCGCGTGCGTGTGCGTGTGCGTGTGCGTGTGCGTGTGCGTGTGCGTGTGCGTGTGCGTGTGCGTGTGCGTGTGCGTGCGCGTGTGCGCGTGTGCGCGTGTGCGCGTGTGTGCGCGTGTGTGCGCGTGTGTGCGCGTGTGTGCGCGTGTGTGCGCGTGTGTGCGCGTGTGTGCGCGTGTGTGCGCGTGTGTGCGCGTGTGTGCGCGTGTGTGCGTGCGTGTGTGCGTGCGCGCGCGCGTTTGTGCGTGCGCAGATTTGGAGGGGGTAGGGGTCAGGGAAGAATAAACTTGATGAAAGGGTCATTAATGGCAACTGATAACATTCGTGGTGATCAGAGACTTCTTATAATAAGGGGTAATACGTCACAGAAGTTCATAATTTTCATGAAGAGTTTCTTTAATAATAAATGCAGACTTACCATTTGAAACTAGGATGTGCCCTCGGTAGAGTGTGTACCTCTCCCAGGCTGAACAGTTTACGTTTTGTATTCCACTGATGGGCCAAATCTGGATCGGGACTTGAACCAAATTCTCATCGGCTTGTTCTTGTCACCTAACCAACTCATACACCTAGTTTTGTCATAAGTTGTCCACAACTTTTTGAAATATCATGCTATATATCGATTTTGGCCTCAATATCGTGGGGGTTAGGTTCCTGGAAAATGCTGCGATAATTAAAACCGCGATCGTGGAAACCAAGTGCCAATAGGAAAAATGGGGTTTGGTTCCTCGGCTTCGAGAAAATATTGAGGAAGGTGGGCGAAAACCATAAATAAACACATCACAATTGAAATAAGCATGTAAAATATAGAAAATGCATGTTAACATTGAAATAAACGTGAAAATAAAATAAATACAGTGTGAATTAAACAAAAACACAAGACTTTTACCTTTTTTTGTTACAAAACAGCGAGGTGGGTGAGGGTAAGAACATTACATACTTGCACTGTACTCTGCCGTAAATATACACCACAAGCTCGGGATTATGATGATGCTGTTAGAGTTGGGAGCAGGGAGGGGGTCGTGGGGAGAGGGATTCAGCGATCGGAAAAGCAGCATTAGCTTTACGATAAAGTTGCCTGAAGCATTGCCACGTAGGAGACTGGTAAGATAATCCTCAACCATCTTACCTCGAATCCCGGAGCCAATCTTTCCTGCTTGGAGAGGAAGGCACGAGGTGGCATCCTCTTCCAGAATAATTCCGTCTCGTCAGTGTTAAAAACCTGCTCCACCATGAATCCCTTCGCCTCGATTATTTCCACTCGCAGATACCCATCCAAGACGGGTATGGGGGACAGGACTGAGCTGCGGTGGGTATTTTTTCGTAGCATCATGGTCGGCCGATGCTGCTTCCCTGACTAATTTTACATGATGGGGGTAGAATCCTCTTGCATTTCTCAAACCAACCCTTCCTGGTGTGGAACGTGTGGATAGCCATGGTTGAACTGGAGTCTTCGGATTTTTTACCGCATTTCAGAAGCGCCTCTTTTGATTTGACTGGGATGCTGGAACGGCGAAGAACCACGAACATTACAACGCTAAAGTGGCAATTATTCGGTCGAAACACTGGTGAGGTGATGTGGCTTGAGAATGAAGGATGAGACCGGGGGTTTGAGTGTAGGTGTCAGAAATTATGGGTTTTTGAGAATGGCGGTTTGAGTACGGGTGTTGCAAAGTGAAGGTTTTGGATTGAGGTTTTAAGATAATGAAGTTTGAAGGAAAATGAAGGTTTGGGAATGAGAATGAGAACAATGTGGAAGGTTCAACCTGCAATCATTGGCCCCATAATGGACCCACTGAGTAACCTCATCAACAAAGAAGGACATGGATACACCCTAACAACCAATAGAAGAACATCAAAAGAAGCAGGAAAGTTGAAACACTGACTGTACATAGATGATTTAAAGCTCTTCGCAATGAATGATGAAAAATTGACAGAAGTTAAAAAAAAACTAGTAAAATGGTTCTCTGAGGACATTCAAATGGAATTTTGACTAGATAAGTGTGCTAAGTGCACATTTGTACAATGTAAACCAACAAAAACAGTTAACATAAAAGTTGACCTTGAAACGACAATACAGTAGTTAAAAACTGAAGCATCATACAAATGCTGTACCTCAGGGTAGAAGAGGGTCACGAAATATGTCATAAACAAATGCGCAAAACAATTGCCAAAGAATACCTATCGAAAACGAAGCAGATCCTGAAAATGTACCTTTCCCCAAGAAACAAAATCGAAGCCATAAACCAACTCGCAGTCCCAGTATTTCAATGCAGCTGTGGAATAATAAACTGGCCCCAATCAGAAATCAATATGTTAGATGTCAAAACAAGAGAACTCTTTTCGATCTACAAAATGTAATACAAAAACCAGTGCATCCCGAGAATGTACCTGCCGAGACGAGAGGGAGGTAGTGGCCTGATGGAACTCAATCAGGTGCACAGAGCAACGAGTGTTGGACTAGCTGAGTATGTGAAATGCTCATCCGACTATCAGATTCAATTTGTAAGCAAACCTGAACACAACAAACCTGAAAAATATCTCTAACTCACCTGACAAGGAATTTCCAAAAACAGGTGTGAATAGAAGATACCACACAGGAAAAAGAAATGGCAACAAATACAGCTCCAACAATTGAAAAAAAAAAAGGCAAAAGAAATATAAAAAAGAAATATCAACAAATATACATCAATAATTGGGAGAACAACAAAACAGCAGGAAAAAACAAAAAAAATTTGACCGAGTTGGGATTGACAAAGAAGGCTCATTAGAATGGCTAAGAAGGTGGAGAACGAATTATCATAATAATAATAGTAATAGTAAAGATGGAGAACAAATAATAATAAAAGCCCAAGATCAAGGACACTACACCAATGGACTGAAAAATATGACTAAGCCAGACGGATAAGTGTAGCTTCTGCAAGACCGAAACAAAGTACGACTCACCTGCTTCCGGGATACAAAAAACTCGTATCAGAACAACTTTACACACAAGGGCGCAACAGAGTATGCAAAAAATTCAACATCCCAGTTCCAGAAACCTCATGGAAACACGAACCAAGGGCAATCATTGAAAATAAGGATGTCATGCTTACGTACGACCTGGATGATCCCATCAAGCGTGAACATAGAAAACAAAGCCTTGCGACCAGACATCATTCTCAGGAACAAAAAGGAAAAGACAGCATTGCTGATTGAGATATCAGTACCCAGTGATTTTAGCTCAAATAATGCAGAAATAAAAAATTGACCAAATACCAGGACCTAAAAAAATCAATACCAGGATCAAGAGATCTTGGAAGCTGAAGTGTTGAAATTGCACCGGTGATAACTGGAGCAACAGGAATAATAAAGAAGAACCTCACTGAGATTTTGAAAACCATTCCCGGGAATATTACCATAAATAAACTACAATTGGAAGCAGTCCAGTGTTTGGTGAATATCCTGAAAAGAGCCCTCTGAACAAAACCCTGAGAACAACAAAAATGAGTAGCTTGGTCCATTAACTGGGATCCCTGAACCGAAGTGGAGGTGGATACTTTGAGTACTGGGAGGACTTTGTTCCATCTCTTCACACACACACACACACACACACACACACACACACACACACACACACACACACACACACACACACACACACACACACACACACACACACACACACACACACACACACACACACACACACACACACACACACACACACACACACACACACACACACACACACACACACACACACACACACACACTCTTGGGTGCTTTATGAATGGCATATGTTCAGTGTCCTTGTGCCGCTGGTTATGGTGGCGAATAGCTGCAAAATCTGCCGTGTGAATAACTCCATAATCAGAGCGCCAATATATTTATATATATAAGTTAAACATGTCTCAATGTCAATTGGTGATACTTATGACCTCTGTCAGCCATTTTCATCCGGCTCATCTGAAAAAAACCCCCCCAAAAACATCGTCATAATGTTAGAAAAATATTTTAAAACTCCACTTATGTCCAAGAATCTTTGGGTATCTTACATTTTATTTAACTCGGGCCCCATCAGTATAGCATTAGACATTTGATTTACTATGTTGCATTTTTAAGCCACAATTTATCTTTATCGATATATCTGTCATCAGGAGAAGGAAAATATGAAGACAGTACGGCCAGACCTCCTCTTGGCCTTCACTTATTTTGACCAGAGTCACTGGGACTACTTGCAGGAGAAAGATTTGGAAGAGCTCTTGTACACACTGGGTTTGCATTTGTCCAGGGCACAGGTAAATGCAAATGGATTTCACCTGTACTTGCATGTCTGGCGAATTTACGGCCATTGGAAACGTGATTGGTTTGTCTCTTCTTTTGTGCATAGTAAGTGTAAAGGGCTTGTATATTGTTTTTGTTGTAACTCACCCATCAGTTTGTGGTCTTTAATGAACAGATTGTTGATGATGTTTCTTTCTGCTTTTCTGATTGGATCTCTTGTTTTCTTTGATTCATAGATAAAGAAGCTGCTCTCAAAAGTTTTATCTCAAGACCTTTGTCATTATCGGCGTCTCACAGATGCCAAGCAGAGTGAAGATGTACAACTGGAGACAACCGTCACAGATGAGGTGTTAGCAAAGGGTAAGGTTAGCATAATTCAACTCCACAGCTCTTTGTACAAGATAGTGAGCCCTTCAATTTTTTTTTTTTTTGTAAAAACTCATGAAAGAGCGAAATGACATGCGGGTCATAAGGTCAAAAGATTGATGAGGTGGAGGGAAACAGATAGGTGGACAGGAACACAGCTGCATAAAAATCTGTGTTGTGGAGTGGCAGGGATGAAAGAAGGCGGCGAGTGGAGAAAAGGTTAGCGATACGTATGGGGAAGACGAGTTGGCAATTATGTGATGGAGCATGACAATGAAAGCTACATTTGTGTGCGAATAGTTATACAAGTTAACTCTTTGTTCCATTTAGATTTTTCTCTCTGTTATGTTTGCACTAATTATTTTTATTTTTTGCAACATTATGCTGTTGTGTACTGTTTAAATCGCGAAAGGCATAGGTCTGAGGTTATCTTAATGTGGGGGGAAATTGAAATTCCTCATGTTTTGCTCACCTGGACTTTAGTCCGGTGACCTTGTGCGATTGAGCAGTATCTGTTGGTGAGTGAGTCAGTCAGTCATTCAGTCCGTAAACACTTCAGTTATTATCGCTTTAACCAAACACATGATTTTGATGAAACTTGGCCATAAGCTTTATATCTGATGCCTAATGTGTATTGACTGCATCAAAATCTGTACTCACTGATGAGGTCGGGGTGGGCGGTGGGGGGGTTGCCCCCCCCCCAAAAGGTATTTGTTCTCTTTTCCGAAACTACACACACTATTTTTATAAAACTTGATCACAACCTTCATCACCAGTGATGCACAAAAGTTTGTTCACGGCATTAAAAAAAAATCAAGGTTGAAGGGAATCTGCGGAGGGTTTGAGTGACTCTTGCTCCTGATCCAGGTGAGCTTCAGGACGAGCGGTCCTATTCCCCCCCTCCCCTTTTTCCTGGAGATGTTTGTGAACGCATTAAATACAGCAGTGAATTCAAGTTTCTAATCTGTATCGATCCATGACCACATGGATAGGTGATTTAATACAGCTGCAGAGGTGTTGACAACAAAATAGATTATGGTGTGAAATAATTGTATTAGTTTTTAGCTCGCCTGTTCGAAGAACAAAGAGCTATAGCAATACCCTCGGCGTGAGCGTCAGCGTCAGCGTGAGCGTGAAAATGTTAAAAAATTTTGGTGCAAGTTATTTCTTTTCTAATGTTTTTATCGACCACACTATTTTTTACTGATTACAATATACAAATACATATATTGCTTTAAAATCATTTGGATCAGACTTCACTGCAATGCTTTATAAAAAATATTATTAGACTAGTCTTTTAAAAACGATAAATGTATAAACAGGCGAGCATTGGGTGGCTTTGACACCAACTCTCTGGTTTGGAATTGCATTCATTATGCAAATTTTATCTGCCCATGCACTGAATCAAGTTATTTATTTTCTTTTCAATCCTGGGTAGACCGTTGTTGTTTCTTCATTGAAGACATCTGCATGGGAATATGTGAGGTTAAAAGGCTGTATGTTTATCAAGTGGATACTTGTTTTTTTTTATGCCTGCACTGACGAAGTCGCCGGAGGCATTATGTTTTAGGGTTGTCCGTCTGTGTTAATTTTCTGTTTTCTCGGCAACCACTTATCTGATTGACACAAAATTTTTGTCACAGGTGTGACTACTCATTTAGAATGCTTTAATGATAATTACGACTTCACAGATCATGTGGTGTGGAAGCCATGTTGTAAAAAAGGAAAAACTTTGAGCCTCTATCTCTGAAACTGCTTCATGGAAAAAAAAAATGAAACTTGGCACATGTCAAGTACTCCCCATGGGAAATGTGTATTTTTTGATGATGCCGGGTTGAATTGCCAAGTGGCTTCGTTGTGACATAATAATTGCACACGTCTAATGCTTTATGCAATCAGTATAAAAATTATTGAGGGTCATCTCGGGCAAAATTTTATGGGGGAAAAAGATTGTTGTCATCGGTCACGTGATTCGGCAGCCATGTTGTTTCAAAAAAAAACTTCAAAATCTTTTCTGAAATGTCTGAACAGATTGAGGCGAAACTTTACACGTATGACCACCTATCCATGAGAAACAAAAGGTTCACACATATGACATCACCGGTCACATAGTTTGGCAGCCATATTGGATTTAAGAAAATATTAAATAATGTTTTCTCTGGCACCGCTTAATCAATCAACCTGAAACTTTACAGTTGTGAGTTAGTGATGGGGAATACATGTTTTAAATTTCAAATTGATCGGACATATGGTCTGGCAGCCAGAAATATAAAATTTTTTGATTTGGGGTTGTTTATTTATTTATTTATAATTTATTTTTCAATAAGGCTCACTTGGTTGTGCTTGAATGGGTTTGAGGGTCGAGGAGTAGCAGCTGAAATTCAAATCCTATCCAAGTTCCTCCTGATTACCTCATCTTTTCTTTTTGCTTGTTTGGGTTCCTTCTGATGACTCCAATGCAGGACTGCACCTATTTGGTCTTCCATTTGATTTGAATTGAATTCATTTTAATCCCATTCCAAATCAAATTGAATAATAATAATACGTCATGGGGCAGGGTCAGGTGTCCGATCAAAGCGGGACGTCTTGGTATCCGATGATCACTGCCAGCAGTTATAAAGTGGCAGTTCTAATTATGTGTTTTATTAATAACGTAACGCACCAGTACACAAATGCCACACAAAACAAGTCCTGACAAGGGTCTGCAATGTTTGATTGCTCTTTTTCTTGTTTTATTATTTAATGCCTTGAATTCAAACATTTTTACCAGTTAGAATGCTACCAAATTTGGGTTTACAACATTAGGCAAGGGGAGTGATGTTAAATTACCGGTCATGCGTGACTGGAAGTGTGTCAAAATGGCGGACTTAGTAATTTTTTGTAAAAACTTTGTCAATTCCTTCAAAAATGTTCCTCTCCAGACCCACCAGTCAAAATGTTACCACATTTGGGTAACATCATTAGACCAGAAGTCAAGATATGCTATAGGCCCAGTGGTCCTATATATTTTTTCTTTTTCATTAACTTGTAGTGATAATGCTTAGTCATTGTATTGATAACTTTTTTAGATTCGAAAGTTCATATGTTCGGTTCTTGTGCACGCTCGTTGCGTGTCTCTATTATTCAAAGTTTTTGCATTAACGAACATGTGTGGTCTTGCATAATTACAATGTATGCAGGGAACCATCCACTGCTTCCACAAGGTGCAACTTGCACTCAAGTCACCAATGCCGGTGAGAAAGGAGATGCACAGCCTGACATGGTCACGTACAATGGTGCACTTGTTGATGTGGGAAGCCTTCTGGAACGACTGTGCAGCAGTGAACATAGCCGCTCCCAGCTTGAGATACAGCTACATCAGCTCAATCAGAACATGGGTATGTCATGGCCAAACTTGAGTATGCTTCTTCATGGTCCACTCGTATTATTTTAGAGATTTTCATTACAAATAAAATAATAAAATTGTACTTTAGTTGCACTTTTTTCTCCATTTGGTTTATTACTATTTTCTTTCTTTACAGAAACTAGTACGTGGCCGTACGTGCAAAGAAAAAGCTTTCAAACCGCGTGCCAGAAACAACAACCAAAAAGGCCGTTCCTTTGCTCTCGCGTGCCCGTACGTGCGTGGCCGTACGTGCAAAACAAAACAAAACTTTCAAACAAACACACAGGCCGTTCCTTCGCTCTCGTAAACGACGACTGGATTGGGGCATTGTGTTTATCTATAAATGCGCATAAGAAATCGATAAATTATTAGAATACAGTAAGTCATCACTATCCGGAAGTGGTTTGTGCCCGTATGGAATGTTCACATGCATTCCACAAATTATCGCTTGCATTGAATTAACAACTGTGATACTTACACACACAGAGTTAATTAAAATCCAAATTAAAATAAAGTTTACCTCCTTGTCTTTGCTTGCCATGACATTCGCTGCCATTGACCATTGCCACTCCTACGCCACGGTAACGAAGGTGCCCTTTCCCCATCGGCCACGCCTACGCAGCAACGTGTCCTGTCATTGGTTTTGGTAAATAAATGGCCGCAGCAACGTGTCGTCATTGGTTTGGTAAATAAATGGCCATAACTTGGGAAGCACTTGTCCGATTAATATCAAACCTTGAAAAGGCACATACTCAGGTCCCCAGCAATATACCTAGCAAGTTTCAATTAGATCGGACCAGTGGTTGTCGAGAAACGGTTTCTCTCTCTCCTCTCTCCTCTCTCTCTCGCTCGCTCAAATCTCTCCCTCTCGCTCTCTCTCTCGCTCCTCTTGCTCCTCTCGCTCCTCTCGCTCCTCTCGTTCTCGCACACACACACACACACACACACACACACACACACACACACACACACACACACACACACACACACACACACACACACACCTGGAATTATAGATAGTTGAGGTTCTTGGAAAGTAAGACTGATGATGGGACAAACATCATGGAAATGAACAGATAGGGAAAGAGGAAGGGATGAAACACTGAAACTAGCAAGTAACATGGTTGGGTTTGGAAAGGTTAATGGGGGTAATAAAGATCATGGGTCAGAATTGGCAATGAGGAGATGGTGGGACCCTGCTAGCTTGAAGCCATGGGGGGGGGGGGGGTGAAGTGAAATACAATAGCTTCTGGGAAGGTGGTTCCATAAACGGGAGAAGTGAGGAATAAAAATGTTGAGGTGTGCAGGCAGCCCTGCAGGTTAGAAAACATAATCTTACAACAAATCTCAATACGGAACTGTCCAACTCGTCTCCTTCCTCCATGTCATGGTGGCACCTTGTCATGTTTGTCTCTGGTGTATACTCCCCCTCCATCCTGTCCCTCACATCAGACGGCATAACTGCAGAATCTGCCCAAGATATGGCAGAGTGTCTAAACTCTGCCTCAAGTATTGTGTACTCAACCCACTCTATTTCTATCTTACCACCTCTTACCCACTGTCTTCTGGGCTCTGTTTCCATCCCACTCGAGAAGATAAAGAAAGTTCTGTCTGGCCTTGACACTGCTTTGACGACAGGCCTCGATGGCATCAGTGCCCATGTTCTCAAATCCTGCTCTGCTGTTCTTGCTCCTTCTCTATCCACCCTATTCAGTCTGTCTTTCTCCTTTAACTGCCTTCTGCACGGAAGTCAAGAAATGCTCACATCCATAAAGCTGGTACAAAACAAATCCAATCAACTTCCAATTGTAGTCAGTCCTCGCTTAACGTTGTAATTACGTTCTTGAAAAGTGTGACTTTTACTGAAACGATTTTAAGCAAATCCAATTTCCCCATGGGAATTAATGCAAGTATGAGGGGGAGGGTTGGGTTCCAGGGACGAGTTTTATCGTTAGACAAAAGACATTATTTACATATCAAGTCTAAGTTTTCAATCATTTCAAACAAACAATTGCATATCATCATCTCTAGTTGCTTCAGATCCTCATTTGTTAGCTGTTATCCATGTGATTGCAGAAATTGTGTGACGTAAGTTTCTTCCACCTCATCAAAACCCACTTTATTGGCCAAGTCGCAGATAACTTTCTTCATAGTGGGGACAACATCTTTAAATCCTTTCAAGTCATTGACACATTCAGGCCACAACTTCCTCCACACACCAGTCATTTACACCGAAGTAACTTCAGCCCAGGACCCACCGACGCTATTGATGCACAGCTCGGTGTATATAATGCCTCTACTGATGTACTCTAGGTGGGCTTGTACTCCAATATTTATGGTATTGCTTATACACTGGTATTTATTGAATGGTTTATTCTGCAGCTTTATTAAAATGAGGATAAAGCATTAGTTTGGTATTAAATTGGAGGTAAAGCAACTTAATGACGAAACGGTAAACACCTTTAAACAAGCATGTTCTCCAATAGATTAGCGACTTGATAATGAAAAAATGTTAAGCAAGGATTTGCTGTTCAAGTAAAATCATGAAATCCATCATTGCTGCTGATGTGAAGTCTTTCCTGTTTCCAAATGGCCTGATCTCTGACCATCAGTTTGGATTCCGCCCTGGTCACTCAACTCGATAATGCTTCTGATTCTCTCTCAGCAATGGTTGGAGGCTCTCAGTCACAAACAAGAGGTTAGAATAATCTCCATGGACATATCTCGGGCATTCGGCAGTCTGGAATTCTGCTTTGCTTGCCAAGCCCATGGTATTCAAGGCTGTCTTCATTCCTCGATTTCTGACTCTCTCCGCAAACACGATCAACATGTTGCTGTCATTCGAGCCCTCTCCTCCCCTTTCCCAGTGGAGGTTGGAGTTTCCCAAGCCAGTGTTCGACCAAATAATGTTCATCTGTACAAATGACCTATCCAATGCTCTGGAAACCCCACTCTTCCTTTTTTCCTTTTTGCTTACGACTCTACATTGTGGCGTACAGTACCCTCATCCCACTGTTCGGCAGACTGCAGCTGTGTCACTCTCTGCTGATCTGGAATTTATTAGATGCTTGCCTAGCAAATGGTACAAGTCCTTCAATGCTGGAAAATATCACTGTCTCACCGTGTTGCTCTGGAAGGATTGTCAAACAAACCCACCTGTCCATTTCCATGGTCAGCCTCAGGAAGAAGTTCATTCTTCAACTTCTTGGCCTCACAATCATCAGTGACCTCTCCTGGGCCAACCACATAGCAAATCTCACCTCCAAAGCCAGCCAAAGACTGGGCATCCTCCATTGGTCCATGTCTTTCCTGTGAAAATCAGAGCTACTCACAGTCTACAAGGCCTTTGTTCACAGCTCAATGGACTACTGCTCTTCCCTGTGGGCTGGCACCTCAGCAATACATCGGAATGTCCTGGATTCTGTGGAATCTCAAGCTCTCAACACCATTGCAATCTCCCATTATGAGGCCGGAGGACAAGGTCTGTTGTTTTCACATTGCAGACAGTCGGTGTTCTCTGTTTTTTACCTCCTCTTCAATATTGTTCTCTCAGTTCCCTGACCCTCGCCAGAAACTCCAGGATGTACATGTTTTTTCAATAATCCACTTTTAATTCAACTTCCAACTTCCAACAATAATCCACTTCAGCAGCTGACTGCATACCTCAAATCCTTTGTTTCTCACTTCTCTTGTCTATAGAACCACCTTCAGAGGCCATTCTTTCCTACTCTTCCCTACAGGGCTTTAAGCAGGCAGTGCACTGCTACCTCATGTCACCCTCCATCCTGACCTCTAATCTTTATTACCCCCTTTAATTCTTCTTACTTGCTGGTTTCAGTCTCTCTTTCTGTCTCTGTCTCTCTCTCTCTGTCTGTCTGTCTGTCTGTCTCTGTCTGTGTGTCTCTGTCTGTCTGTCTCTCTGTCTGTCTGTTTCTCTCTGTCTCTCCTGTTCATTTATTCCCTTGAAGGTTGTGCCCAATTGTTACCCTACTACCCCACTTTTACTTTAACCTTGCTCTTCTATGCACCTTGCTCCTGCAGAGAGAGGAAGGGGGGGGGGGAGGCCGAGGGGAGGGAAAACCATGTGACGATGGCATACGGCTGCACCACAACAAAAGGGGAGAGCATGAAACGGGAAAGCATCAGTCACTGTTTCTTAGGATGTGAAAAACTGTCGGAACAACAATACACACAAAGGCAAAACATTTGCAGATTAACCCACTGGCACATCTGTAAAAACTTCAATTTTCATGTCATGGAAGTCAGTCAGGGAAGCACGGACCAAGTGCAATAGTAGAAAATGCCTGACCGTCGTATCAAGCATGACACAGAAAACTATAAGGGCACTCAATAGAGTACATACCTCTGCCACATAATGCCGGATCCAGTAGAACATATCGTGGCCAATAAATTTTTGAAATATCATGCCAAATATCGTTTTTGTCCCCATCTCTTAATAGTGAAGAATCACTTTACATATTTAACAAAAATTATTGTATCCAGATTTGGATCTTCACCAAAATCAAATCAATTCATCCTTGTCACACACCCAACCTGTCCACCAAGTTTTGTCGGAATCCCTCCGTAACTTTTTGGAATAGTGTGTTGTATATCGTTTTTAGCCCATCACTCAATGATGAAGAATCACTTTAAAAATTCTAGTACCCAGATCGTCACCAAAAAATCGAATCAATTAGGCCTTGTCACACACCCAACCTGTCTACCAAATTTCATCTGAATCCGTCCACAACTTGAGATATTTTGCACACAAACAGACAGAAAGACAGGGGTGAAAACATAACCTCCTTCCACCTTCGGTGGCAGAGGTAGCAAAGCATTGTGACCAGAGATAATGCTCAAATATCAAGGAAAGAATAGCATTGCTAATTGAGGTGTCAGTAACCAGTGACTTTTGCCTAAATAGCTAGAAATTCGAAACAGGACCCATCTGAAAAATTTGCACCTGTGTCCGAAGGAAGCAGTTCAGTTTGGCGTTTTCAATATGAAATAGACAAAGCCTAGAAACGAACACAACCCTTCGTTCGTTTCTAGGCTTAAGAATCGTCCTTGAGAATCGCCCTTTAGAAACAATTAGAATTACCCTTTAGAATCCATTACAATTATCCTTTGCAACCCATTAAAATTACCCTTTAGAACCCATTAAAATGACCCTTTAGAACCTATTAGAACTACTCTTTAGAACCCATTAGAGTTACCCTTTAGAACCCATTAGAGTTACCCTTTAGAACCCATTAGTGTTACCCTTTAGAACCCATTAGTGTTACCCTTTAGAACCCATTAGAGTTACCCTTTAGAACCCATTAGAGTTACCCTTTAGAACCCATTAGAGTTGCCCTTTAGAACCCATTAGAGTTGCCCTTTAGAACCTATTAGAGTTACCCTTTAGAACCCATTAGAGTTGCCCTTTAGAACCCATTAGAGTTGCCCTTTAGAACCCATTAGAGTTGCCCTTTAGAACCCATTAGAGTTGCCCTTTAGAACCCATTAGAGTTGCCCTTGAGAACCCATTAGAGTTGCCCTTTTGAACCCATTAGAGTTGCCCTTTAGAACCCATTAGAGTTGCCCTTTAGAACCCATTAGAATTATCCTTTCCAATCCACTAGAATTACCCTTTAGAACCCACGAGCATTACCCTTTGGAACCCACCAGAATTACCCTCTGGAACCCATTAGAATTACCCTTTAGAACCCACTAGAATTACTACTCAGAATCCATTAGAATTACCCTTTAGAACCCACTAGAATTACTACTCAGAATCCATTAGAATTACCCTTTGGAACCCATCAGAATTGCTACTCAGAATCCATTAGAATTACCCTTTGGAACACATTCGAATTACCCTTTAGAACCCACTAGAATTACTACTCAGAATCCATTAGAATTACCCTTTGGAACCCATTAGAATTACCCTTTAGAACCCACTAGAATTACTACTCAGAATCCATTAGAATTACCCTTTAGAACCCACTAGAATTACCCTTTGGAACCCATTAGAATTACCCTTTAGAACCCACTAGAATTACTACTCAGAATCCATTAGAATTACCCTTTGGAACCCATTAGAATTACTACTCAGAATCCATTAGAATTACCCTTTGGAACACATTAGAATTACCCTTTAGAACCCACTAGAATTACTACTCAGAACCCATTAGAATTACCCTTTGGAACACATTAGAATTACCCTTTAGAACCCACTAGAATTACTACTCAGAATCCATTAGAATTGTCTGTGGACCCGTTGGTCCATTGGACCAAATTTTCCTTGCTCTTCAAGGCCTTTGTTGCACACCTGCCTGCTGTACTGCTTGATCATTGGTTTGTCTTTCACCAAGCCCAGATGTGCTTGTGACAGGGAGGAGATTATACGTTCGTTTTTGTTCTTGCCAAATAATACTACAATTATTATTATTATCATTGTTACAATTATTAGTATTCATTAATATTTGGTTTGTTACAATGTTATTATTGTTTGTTATTTATTTTGTAAATGCTGTGGAAGGACCTATTAAGCTCCCCAATACACCGTGACCTGGTGTGCATTTAAAACGGAATTCTTCTGGGTTCTTTGTAGTTAATTTGTCTAATCAACTCAGAAGATCATGACGATCATTTTGGTGTTATCACATTCCACATCAGAATAGAACGCTCCAGTAGAACTACACAAAAAACATCATGCGCGCACGCACGCGCACACACACACACACACACACACACACACACACACACACACACACACACACACACACACACACACACACACACACACACACACACACACACACACACCTCATCCATTTATAGTTTGTCTTAAAGGGTCCTCGGGGACTTTTGGGTATTTTGGGTCCTCTTGGGTCTGAAGGGTCTTCAAAGGTCGAAGGAGTCTCAGTAGACTAAAGGGTCAAAAGGGTCCATTTTTCATAAGAACACTTTGTGTTAGGTTCTTCTTCATTTTTGACAGATGGATGGATGGATGGAAATAGTCAAATATTAATGTGGCTTCAATGCTTAAAAATGACGTCTGGAGAACCTGAGGATAACAAGGAAAGGGTTTCCGGCAGAATGTGTGATTTGGGGCAGAGGAGGAGAGGTGAGAGAGCAGGAAGATTAACGCCAAAAAACAGTCAAAAAACAAAACAACCCCCCCCCCCCCCACAAAACGGGTCACAAACCAGCCTATGGCAAGCAAGAAACAGACCCTGAGTCGCAGTTTCCTGGCGCACTATTCCTGCGACCTGGAAGGCCCTGGATCCCTCTGATTTGGTGAGGCCAGATGTATCACAAAAGGCCGTGGCTGAAATACCGCGAATCGTGGTGGGAGGACCGATTCAAAGCCAGCTGTAACATCAGATTTGGAAGAGAGAGTTGGCATGGAGCATGGAAGGAAATCGAGGTTGGTTGAAAGAGGCACATAAACAGTCATCATTGTGGGGAGGGTGCTCAATCATACACATATACAAGACATTTCTATGGGAGGTCATGTAGCTGGAGATATTCTACAGAGGAAGGATGAGGAAGGGGGACCTTCTGATTTGTGAATCCAGAACATCCTGTGAAAAAAGTTTTCTGTTCACCAAACGACATCGAGATACGAGTCGGAGAACTGGAGGGAGGGATCCATTTAAGTGGAGTGTTTGCTTTTGATATGAAACTGAAAAAATAAAAGGTTAAAAAAAACACAACCATGTATTAAACTGAATAAGAATCCATCTGCATATTTACATAGGCATCTGCAAATAATACTATGTGACATTCAGAACTATTTATTTTCATCCCTTCACAAATATGTTTGGTATTTTTCAGCCCCACCTCCTTTCCTCCTATATGTTCACACATATTTCTGTCATCTTCACCTTCTAGCTTTTTTCTTCTCTTCCATATTTTTGTCCCCACCTCTCTTCACTTGTTTTAATATTTTAGGTTTGCTCAATTCAGCCCCTGCCCACTCCCCCTAAACATACGTAATAATGTCTCATTGTATTATCCTCATTATTGCAAAACAGAAAAAAACAATTTTCCACTTTCTCCCCACCACCAACTCCCCACTTTCTCACCCCCCCCTTTTTTATTTATACTTTGTCCTCCTGCCACTTCTCTCCCTCCTTCTCCTCCCCCATCACCTTATCCCCATCCATCCACTTATCCTTACCCAAAACGTATCTTTGTCTTTTGTTTTGTTGATGATCTGAGCATGACATTTGTTGCTTTTGGTGTTTTTATACCTTGTGTTCCTTCCCTGCAGAGAAAGTTTCTTGTAATGCCAGAAAGAAGGAGGAAGACAACAAATCACTATTACGAGAGCTGGAAGAGATGCGTGGCCGCCACGCGCAAACCGAACTGGGCTTGCAGGCAGCTGGTGAGCAAAGGGACAACTTCAGTGCCATATTATACAGCACTGCCTCCAGCCTTGCCAGCCTCACCCACACTATCCAATCTTCATTCCCACAGGTATTCTTCGTCTTCCTCTTTAGTGTTTATCGTTCTGCAATTTTATTTTATTTCTGCCTTTATCTTTTTTTCTGAGTAGAGGTTTTGGTTATTTGACCATAACTTTTAAAAATTTTGTTATTTAACTGTTTGATCTAGAGGACATTTTACAGATTTGGTTTCTGATCTATTTGGCCTTCCTTGTCTCTGTTCATTTTTCTGCATATGAAACTGTGGAATACTTATTCTTCTTCTTCTATTCTTTAGCGGCCACAATTATTCCCACGTTATTGTGGTGCTGGCCTGTGGAAGCTTAGCCCAAGTCTTTCACAAAAATGCTGGCCAGGCCTGACGTTTGATTAATGTTTGGGCAGGAACTTGGAATTTGGCCATGGTGCTGGCGATAGCAATCCTACTCTTTGCAAAGGACACTGTGAGATCTTTAACATCCACCCACTAATGCCAGAAGGTGGGAAGCCGTTTAACATCCATCCGAGGGACAGCACAGGCAGTGATAATTTGCCTTGCCTGTGAAACACCAGGATGACAGTTTATAGCTGGACTGAGATGTGAACCCAGGCTAGACAGGTTAAAGGTGAGTGTGCATACCTCTAGGCCATCCTGCCAGCCCTTGGTATATGCAAAACTCAAAACACAAAAGTTGACAGATGTAGTGCAATCGTCATTCCTGATACTGTTGCAATCGTCAGGTTCGTCCAGTTGCGCGGCTCAAATCCAGGCGAATCTCGTCAAAATGGTTGCAGTAGCCTACATAGTCAGTTGTTGCGGGCCGAATCATGTATCCACACACCACAATACCACACCAAGTGGGGCCACCGAGCCAGTCGATGTGCTGTAATTATTCGGTGCTGTACAACTGATCTCCATTAACAACCGAGCGGAGTCGTTGGGCATATAGCACGGCCTTCTTATGGGCGCTAATCACCTATATCCAATGCGTTCTTTAATGTACTTGCACAATTGTAATCACGATCAGAACCACCAGAATTCACTCGGTGACCAAGTGGTTTTAAAATGTAACAAGTCTGAAGATGACGATGGTTCACGAGCGGTATTTGACGATGTAGATTGTTTCAGAAGTCAAGGATGTGATAATGTTTGACCAAGTTATAAAAATGATCAACATGATGTGGTATGAGTGACAGGTTATTAGCTGCAAAATGTCGAAAATCCAGTTTCGTTCAACAACTTTAAAATTTTGACCTTTGCATAACCTTTAAAGGTCCCAAAACAATGTTGTGGACATTAATATCAGGAAACAGGATCCGTGCTATAGCTCAATGGAGTTAGTTCATCAAAGAAGGTTGAAAACCCGGTTCGATTCCCACAACTTTGAAAATTTGACCTTTGTGCACTTTAAAGGTTAAAGGTCAAGGATTATGACCTTTGGTGCAAAACTTCCTCTGGAACATTCCAGGAACAATATAACGTCATATAGGCTATATGGCATTTCGCACTCCTCGGATTATCCATACTTTGATGAAATCAGCGTAAAAACAAACTTGAAGGGGGCGCCACGGGCAAGGTGTTGGAGATAGAGAAAAATGGTTTCAAGACTTTAGGTGGGGAATGACCTCAAGATTATGCATAAAAAATATTGTCATCCTAGCTCTCAAAGTTTGGGCGGTCGTCTGATTTTTATGTCAAAATTCGAAATTTTCTAAATTTGTGACCTTGACCTTGCGTCTAAAATTAATGTCTTATCTCTCTCTATCTCTATCTCTATCTCTATCTCTATCTCTATCTATCTCTCTATCTCTCTATCTCTCTATCTCTCTATCTCTCTATCTCTCTATCTCTCTATCTCTCTATCTCTCTATCTCTCTATCTCTCTATCTCTCTATCTCTCTATCTCTCTATCTCTATATCTCTATATCTCTATATCTCTATATCTCTATATCTCTATATCTCTATATCTCTATATCTCTATATCTCTATATCTCTATATCTCTATATCTCTATATCTCTATATCTCTATATCTCTATATCTCTATATCTCTATATCTCTATATCTCTATATCTCTATCTCTATCTCTATCTCTATCTCTATCTCTCTATCTCTCTATCTCTCTATCTCTCTATCTCTCTATCTCTCTATCTCTCTATCTCTCTATCTCTCTATCTCTCTATCTCTCTATCTCTCTATCTCTCTATATCTCTATATCTCTATATCTCTATATCTCTATATCTCTATATCTCTATATCTCTATATCTCTATATCTCTATATCTCTATATCTCTATATCTCTATCTCTCTATCTCTCTATCTCTCTATCTCTCTATATATTTATATCTCTATATCTCTATATCTCTGTATCTCTATATCTGTATATCTCTATATCTGTATATCTCTATATCTCTATATCTCTATATCTCTATATCTCTATATCTCTATATCTCTATATCTCTATATCTCTATATCTCTATATCTCTATCTCTATCTCTATCTCTATCTCTCTATCTCTCTCTATCTCTATATCTCTATATCTCTATATCTCTATATCTCTATATCTCTATATCTCTATATCTCTATATCTCTATATCTCTATCTCTCTATCTCTCTATCTCTATCTCTCTATCTCTCTCTATATCTCTCTATATCTCTCTATATCTCTCTATATCTCTCTATATCTCTCTATATCTCTCTATATCTCTCTATATCTCTCTATATCTCTCTATATCTCTCTATATCTCTCTATATCTCTCTATATCTCTCTATATCTCTCTATATCTCTCTATATCTCTCTATATCTCTCTATTTCTCTCTATTTCTCTCTATATCTCTCTATATCTCTCTATATCTCTCTATATCTCTCTATATCTCTCTATATCTCTCTATATCTCTCTATATCTCTCTATATCTCTCTATATCTCTCTATATCTCTCTATATCTCTCTATATCTCTCTATATCTCTCTATATCTCTCTATATCTCTCTATATCTCTCTATATCTCTCTATATCTCTCTATATCTCTCTATATCTCTCTATATCTCTCTATATCTCTCTATATCTCTCTATATCTCTCTATATCTCTCTATATCTCTCTCTATCTCTCTATATCTCTCTATATCTCTCTATATCTCTCTCTATATCTCTCTCTATATCTCTCCACCACTCTCTCTCTCCACCACTCTCTCTCTCCACCACTCTCTCTCTCCACCACTCTCTCTCTCCACCACTCTCTCTCTCCACCACTCTCTCTCTCCACCACTCTCTCTCCCTTCCTTCCCCCTCAATCTTCAACTATGTCATTGGCAGTTGAAATTCCACATAATGTAAAATGTGACTTCAAGACCT
Organism: Eptatretus burgeri; assembly: GCF_056783735.1. Taxonomy (NCBI): domain Eukaryota; kingdom Metazoa; phylum Chordata; class Myxini; order Myxiniformes; family Myxinidae; genus Eptatretus; species Eptatretus burgeri. The sequence continues at coordinate 3,648,115 of NC_140978.1, forward strand.
CAACAACCCTCGCTCTCTCCTCTCTCCTCCCCAAATTTCAAAGGCATCCCATATCTTATTACAAAAGCTTTCAAAGTAACTACCACGTAACTCCCCTCTATTTCCTGCCCCCCCTTCCCCTCACTCCTGCCTCCTATTCCCCTCCCCCTCCTTTCCCCATGGTGGGGAAGAGCTTTAAAGAGGGTCCTATATAGTATGCATGCATTTCACAAAACAGCAGCTCAGGGACCCATTCGTTTTCCCCAAGCTTTCTCCTAATTTCATTCAGAACACCTTGTGGGACCTCTGAAAATGCAAACACACGTCGAGTAGACCTTACGAATATGCATTCTCCCGGTTTGAAAGCCACATATTTATTTAGTTATTTAAAATGCATTTTTTTGGTCTTAAAAACGTCTAATTTTGTCCGATTTTTTTTTTCTCATTATTTATTTTAGTCTAGTCTTCAACTATATCAGCGATAGTCAAAATTGATATCACAAAAATATTCTCATTAGAATATATCGTGGGATAGCCCAAAAGGGTGAAGCTTTGTTAGACCTCAAAGCATGGGGAATTTTTAAACATTAATAAAATCAAAACCTGAGAACACACAAACACGCCACTTACCTTATTTTTCTCAGGAAACGCTTCTCTCTCCGATTTGTGTTCTGGTGTTCAAAATGTAAAATGCAATTGAAATTAAGTAGTTCTTCGATCATAGACTGACTCTGTAGACAGACAGACAATGTGAACCTATTCCTAAACCCCACTTTGCACTTATTATTACTTATTATTTGTAATTATTGTCGTGTCCACGCCAGCTAAGACTGACCTGAACAGATAGCCGAACAGTTCTACTTTGGAGGCCAACACGTGAACCTTGGAGATTAATGTGCTCGCGTGAAGGGAGGTGGCGAAGCACGCACCAGACGCGTGCACCAGGATGGAGGACAGGGGTTTATACTTGAACTCACAACATACAGACAGACACAAGCAAATTTTATAAATAGGGATATAATGAACATAAATCAAGTATTCATAAGAGGAATAAATCAAAGAATAATAAATATATATCAAAGCATGAGGTAATATAACATGGGTAATTTACAGCCTGAAGTCAAAGTTCCTCCACAGACCTCAAAGCGTCGAGGCACCTCCACACACAGTCACAAAAACGGACAAGGGGAAAGATGAAACAGAAAAAATCCCTGTCTTATTCTGACATTGTTACATTGAGATGTCTCCTGCTCGTCCATGGACCATGCTACGCTATACAGTCCTACCTTTGCTATGAAATTCCTCCATCTACCCCACAAACATAACACAATCCTCCCCCCACCCATCAGAACCATAGCTCTGGAAGGTTCAATGCAGGCATTACCATGCTAGCCTTACCACTTACCGACTCGCACCAAATTAGCCTTAAAAAAAATAGTAGGGCTGTGGGAAGTGAGCCATAGCTAACTTACCTATTCTCCTTATCTTTGTACACCCCTTAAACACAACAATATCAAATATTTGCAAAACTCTTGGTTACTCACTCCTCACTTCTGGGGCGAGAAGAAAATGTCAGTAAGCACACAAAAATCTACTGTAACAGACAAAACCTTAACCAAAACTCAATAACGTTTGTACAACCCCCTCCTAAAGACTGCGTCTTTAGGATGCCGCATCCCTGATGGATGCCGCAATACCCAACTTGACCTCCGGAGCCATCCCAATTTACCTAATCCAAATTTCCGTGGGCCCTGTCTCTCCGGTACAGGTTAGTGACATGGATCAAGGGAATCTTCCCTCACACACTCACTCATGAACTCAATATCAATCATTCATTCCAACCCTGCAAGACCAAGAACATGGATTAAATGTCATTACACACGTGTGATTCTTAATTAGGCAGCGGGGAGGTACCATACAACCAATATGGTGGGGGCGCTTCAAGTTGTGTTGCCCGCAGTCCCAAAAACGAGTCACCCAACTTACGACTTCTTTGCCCACCCCCCCCCCCCCTCAACTATTCGGTCACTGACAGCCAAATAGCTCTTTTGTTATACGTCCTGCCAGGGAGGGTCTCCACACCATCCAGGCTCTCTCAGCCTCTTTTGGTTCGCCAGGGGTCTCCCTACCACTGGTCGCCCAACCGGAACCATCCATCGGGGAGGTTCTCTAAACCATCTAGGCTCTGCCGGCCCCTCCTGGGTCAACAGGGGTCTCCCTACCGTTGGTCACTCAACCAGACCCCGCCCCCCCCCCCCGACGTGGTTCCATTTCCAGACACGACCGGCTGCCAGGGACAAATTACCTCAGGGGGAGCTGCAGTCACCGCTCCTCTGAAGCTTGATCCATTCCTGTGGACCGATCCATATCTTCCCCACCCACACAATCCAACATCTCATTTCGTCCCCCATTTCCATTCAATTCTCAAACATCTAGTGCAAAAATGCTGATCGTGTTCCTACACTGCCATGGCCTGCATATATGTTATAATACACATTCATTCTCCAAAAACAACTCAATTCTTGACTCATAACAGACATCAACACCACAAGATAAATCTGGTTTCCAAACCGATCCCTTTCCTGACCATTGAGTCACTCTTGCCAGCTCCCATCCTAATTACGCATGTCAATTTCTAACCAAAACTGAACCCTTGGTACAGTAAACATCAAAGCACCTTACCCTAAGTGCAAGTCGTCGCAGGTTAGTCAGGTCCAAGAGTGTCATCCACCCCTCCTAGTTTTCTTTGCGCCTTCCAATCCACCCCTGTGCTTGCGTTGCTTTCAATCTCCATGGGTTCCATACCCCCCATTTTTTTTGTCTAAATTTGCCTTTTATTTTTAAATCTTGTGGACAACCTGACTGATGTTTGGGTGCAGTGGTAGACTTCAAGCACAACCTTGATGAGGAGATGCCAGAGAACCACGGCAGCCACAGGAACTGCGTCTACAAGGTTTCTTGCAAGAGGCAGCAGGATTGATGCCTGCATCCTCCTCCATGATCTGGTAGACCTAGAGGTATCTCATCCACTCCCAGAAGCTTGTATATCCTCCTCCAGGATCTGCTTGACCCATTGTTCTCCCATCCATCCCCAGAAGCCTGCATCCTCCTCCAGGATCTGGCAGATCCAAAGTTCTCACATCTATCCTCGATCGATGCCTGTATCCTCCTGCAACATCCGGTAAATCCAATGTTCTCACATCCATTCCCAGAAATATTGTGGCCACAGCTAAAATCCAGGCAGACATTCGCACAGCCCAGTGAACTCAGTTAAAATTGTATCTCTTTGGTGCACCAGGACAAGGGCGGAGCAAAGCCATGATTTCCTGAATTGCATCCAGTATGACAACAATAATTCCCGGGTACACATGGATGCCGGCAACCATACTCCACCATCCACAATTGACAAAAGGCAGACAAACAGCCACCATGGTCAATGCAAACGCCATCACCATAGCTGTCTTTTGGATCTGGAACCAAACTTTTTGGAAGCACAGCTGTTGAATGGGCCAGACGAATCAGTACAATTGGCCCACAAGGATTCCAAAACTGACCAGGACCAACCACACTGTCAACATCAGAGCCATGCATGCCCAGAGGTATGGTGGTCCACATCTGCCAACTGTCTCAGCTTCAGTGAGCCCTTGCTGTGCTTGTTCGGCTTGCTGCAGAGGCAGCCCATCCAATTCAGCTTGCAGGGTTAGGGCATCAGCTTGCACACGCTCCCGACAGCTGTGATCACTGTCCAACTCTGCTTCGAGCTCACACACTCTCTCCCGAAGACTTTTCACCACTTTCTGGGCTTCACCTTTGAAGGAATGCAGTTCAGTCAACAATGCCTTTATTTCCTTGCAAGTGTCCACCTCAGACAGAGACAACCCAGAAAGCCCATCCTCCTCATCCATCTCCTTCTTGCCTCCAATCCAACGGCTCACTTCCCACTACACATTCCTCAACTTCAAACTCCTTCTCAAGTAGCACAACCACTGGAGCATCCTTCTCAACCGCTGGATCGAAAGAAGACTGACAAAGTCCGTCATAAAGTTCAGCATGGTTCTCATTGTCAAAAAGTCCAGTATCTGGCATGTCACCTTCGTCATACAATTCATCCAGTTGTTTGTCCTCAATATCCCTTTCTGAAGAATCATCAGGTTTTATATCTGGAAAGGATTCCTGGGGTACATCAGCTACTGCAAGTTCATCCAATGAAAAATGCTGAGCATCATCTTTATCACTTGATTCCTCTACATTCACACCAAGTGGGGGCATTTTCTCTTCAAAGCCTGCACTTGACTCACCCTGGTTCGATTCAAGATGAGCCTCTTGCTCAACCAACTTGAAGCCACAGTTGCAACTTTCCTCCTCAACACATCTTTCTTGGGTTTGCTCCAATCCTGGCTCAACAAAACCAACTTCAGGATTTCCCTCCCTGTAAGTGCCAAGTTCAGGAAACAATGCTTAAGGAAGATCACTTTCCTCACCCAGCACCTCTGCAACTTCAATGGCATTCTTCTTCACAGTAGCCAATGTGTCATCATCAAAAAACATTTCTGTGGATCCACTCTCAACTGCAGTTGTACCATGTGCATTACAACAGTGAGAATCACCAGACTCATCATAACCTTCTGCCTTGGCATCACTTCCACACAGTTCATAAACGGTGAGTAATTGGCCTTCACAACTATCATCTAGATCTGAACTCTGGGATTGGTTCTGCGAATTCCTTTCAAAAACATCACTTTCTCACTTGTCCATTGGACAAGCATCCTGCTCTTCCTATTGAGGTCCATCTGTGACTGCTAAATCACCTTGCACTTTTTTTCAAATTGGGTAATTCTCTCTCCAGAGTTCACATCAGCAAGCTCACTTTCGATTGCTTCAAGATCAGCCACTTCTTTGGTATCTGGCATGTCAACGTTACTGTCGCTCTCCTCTACTACCTCCTCAAATGGTTCAAACATTGGCTCTGCCAAATCTGCTCACCCCTTTTCAGTAACATCCCCAATGCCAAAGTGCAGCAAGTCCAATTTGACCTCACCATTGGCTTTGTACGAGTCAATCAGCCCACGCATCGTCTCAACAGAATTATCAACGTCACCATTGAGAATAACAGCAACTTCTGGTTCTACCTCCTCTCCCTTGATGGTATTGTCCCAAGTGCTCAGCTGCTCCTGTAACGTCTCATCCATCCTTTCCCCGGTCAATTGTGGCTTCCACAAGCCTTTAGCAACTAACATCTGCTCTTATTCTGTTACACGAGTTTCCAACTTTTTCACCTCCTCAGCCAAACCACCACCTGGCGCTTACAAAATCCCAATTCCTCAACTTGCCGTTGCATTCATTCTGGCATCCACACAAGCGCGATAGCCCTTCAAGTCCTCATTTGCTTTGTCAATTCTTTCACTTGCTGACCCAATTTCTTCCACTTGCTGACCCAATTTCTTCTAATACCATTTCCTTCTCCATTTCCCCCATTTCACTCCTTTGTTCATCAATTTTGTTTTCCTTTCCATGAACCTGTCCCGTCAATTCGCATGTTCTTTTATTCATTCGTTCAATCATTCCCTTCTTGTTCTTTTGTTCATCAATTGTGCAAACATTTCCCTCCTTTCGTTCATATTGTTGTGGGCCAGTGGGGTCGGGTGAGAAGACCACTAGGTGGGGAATGCTACGTCGATTCCCACCAGACTCCTCGGAATTGTAGGCCGTCGCTCACGGATGGATAATTCCTTGATGCGGCGGCTCGCTTAACCGGCCATGGACGCCAATAACTCAACCGTGTGACCTAGGGTCCTCCCGCCTATGAGTGAATCGGGTTACCTAATTAGCCACGCGGTTTAACCACCGGGGAACCACACCCTCGGTATGCCTTGTCCAAACCGGATCACTCTACCGGATCGGATCTCCTTTCTGCATCGGATGCAGCCGAGCGCCACTGCCAAGGACGTACCGGCTCGAAGGAACGGATTGTTTGGAATAAAGACCCGGCTAAACTTGGATCCGAACCATGCTGGACCAATGGGAGAAAAGACAAAGGCGAGCTGGGAACATTTCTACAACAATTATTTATTTACAATAAGCGAGGAAAAGCATGTGGTACAACAAAGGTTTATTGGGGGTGTAATGCAGGGAAAGATGAGAGAGGTGTGGGGTGCAGCAATTTTACAAGCAACTTACAAAGCAGACACAGTGCAGACTTGACGCGAGATTAATAAAGTAATAATCGCAACAATAAAAGATCTTGTACAGGCTTACTTAACGGACAGGCGCCAACACTCTCAGACATGCACTCAGACAAAGAAAACCCAATTGTGAAAGGGACTTTTGCAGCCAGGAAGAGGGAGGGAGTTGAAGTTACAGTTTCTCGGTACCTGAGCTTTTCGGGGGAGGGATGCTCCGTGGTGCGGCACCCGACTACGGTTAAGTTGTTCGGCCACAACCGTACGTGTGGAGATCTTGTCTGCAGGAGGGGCTTGAGTGAACAAGAGTGGAGTCCAAAGGGGGCGAGAGATGAGCAGCAGGCAGGTCCAAGCAAGAGACCGTTCGTCGAGGTCGTGAAGTCGGAGATAAGGAACAGAAAGCGGGGCCAGACAGGAGGCTTGGTTCAGAAGCAAGGGGGCGTTTCGACGTCGTGCCGGCCGAGACAAGTAGCAGGAACACTCACTCACAACTACTCCAAACCCCTTTCAATTCCTTCACTCTTCAATCCTCCTCCAATTCTCCTTCCAACCAACCCAACTACCTTCGCAACCACTTCAACCAACCAACTTCGACCACTCTCTGAGAATTGCTCCATACTTTATAGAGCCTGGAGTTCGGGGAGGAGCCATTTCGAAACCGACGTCATCGTCTGATCTGAGCATCCGATTCGACCGGCCCTTCACGTGTTCCGCCTTTCTGAGCTGGGTTTCAGCCAGACTCCGGTATGGTCCGCCCACGCCGTGCATGTCTGGCCTTTGGCAGGTGGAGGTGGTACAGCTACAGCGTTTGTCCAGCTGAACGTCAGGATTTTGACTCGAAAGCGAGAGTCCGGGTACACGGTGGTACGCTGTGGCCAGCAAAACGAGGGTAGCAAGCGAGATGATGGCACCGTGAAAGGAGGGAATAAAATAAAAGGGGAAAAATGATTGATTAATCCTAACTAATAGCCCATCGCAATGCACCCCCTTGCTTTCCCACAAGACAAAAGGTAGGGACCTAACTACACGTACATATATTAATAGAATAACTGACTCGGGACAACTATCTGTTGTATGCATGCGGTTCTGAGAACCGCAACACTATGTTCCTTCATTTGTTCCATTAATTCACTAGTTTGTTTATTCATTTTCTCAATTGTTTTAATATGATCTGGAAAGTCATCGCATCTGCTCCCTGCATCTCATTCGCCATCACTTTGCAGGAGGTGGAACGGAGGAAGCTTCAATCCTATCGTCCTCGAACACACCCCCGGCTCGCTTCCTTCATGGTCACGATCTAGCATGATCATCGCTATCTCGTGCACCTCCACCATTTCCCGCATGCGTTCAATCTCGTTAGAAAACAAAAAAAATACATACATCAATGAGCCAAAACATTATGACCACCTGCCTAATATGCTGTTGGTCCTCCGTGTGCCGCTAAAACAGCGCCGACCCGCTGAGGCATAGACTCTACATGACCCCTGAAGGTGTCCTGTGGTATCTGGCACCAAAACATGAGCAGCAGATCCTTCAAGTCCTGTAAGTTGTGAGGTGGAACCATCGTGGATCGGACTTGTCGGTCCAGCACATCCCACAGATGCTCAAGCGGATTGAGATCTGGAGAATTTGGAGGCCAGGGCAACACCGTGAACACTTCATCATGTTACTCAAACAATTCCCTCGCAATGTGTACAGCGTGGCAAGGCGCATTATCCTTCTGAAAGAGGCCACTGTCATCAGGGAATACCATTGCCATGAAGGGGTGTACCTGGTCTGTAACGATGTTTAGGTAGGTGACGCGTGTCAAATTGAGGTCCACATGAATGGCCGGACCCAGGGTTTCCCAGCAGAAAATTGCCCAGAGCATCACACTCCCTCTACCGGCTTGTCGTCTTCCCACAGTGCATCCTGTGGCCATCACTTCCCCAGGTAAACGGCGCACACATACACGGGGCTATCCACATGACCTAAAAGAAAACAGGACTCATTGGACCAGGCGACCTTCTTCCACTGCTCCAAGGTCCAGTTCCGATGCACGCCTACCCATTGCAGGCGCTTTCGACGGTGGACAGGGGTCATCATGAGCACTCTGACCAGTCTGCGGCTATGCAGCCCCATACGCAGCAGGGTGCGATGCACTGTGAATTGTGACACATTCCTCCCGTGACCACCATTAAAATTTTCTGTGACTTGTGCCACAGTAGATCTTCTGTCGGTTTGGACCAGATGGGATAGCCTTCTTTGCCCTCGCGCATCGATGAGCCTTGGGCACCCAAACACCCTGTCACCGGTTTGTGGTTTGCCCCTCCTCGGACCACTGTCGGTCGGTAGTCATCACTGCTGACCGGGAGCACCCCACAAATCTTGCCGTTTCAGAGATGCTCTGACTCGGTCTTCTGGCCATAACAATTTGGCCCTTGTCAAAGTCGCTCAGGTCTTTACTCCTGCCCATTTCTCCTGCATCCAACACATCAACTTCAACAACTGACTGTTCACTTGCTGCCTAATATATCCCACCCCTTGACAGGTGCCATTGCAACAACATAATCATTGTTATTAACTTCACCTGTCAGTGGTCATAATGTTTTGGCTCATCAGTGTATATTTCCCTTAAATTCCTCAGCGTTCTTTTCTCCTGTCACCAACCAACTATACAATTTGTACCTCGGTCACTGCAACCCCCTCTCCCTCAAACATTGTGGTCCCGATCAGTTCCAAAATCCCACTCCAATGCCAATTGTTGTGGTGGGGATGAGTGGGGCTCAAAAAATCCCACCCCGACACCAGTTGTTGTCGACAACTGGTGAGTAAATATCCCACTCTTGATCAAGCAGTTGTTGATCAGGATTCGAATCCCACACTCCTGACAGCAGATGTCGTGTCCACACCAGTTAAGACCGACCTGGAGGGATGGCCGAACAGTACTACTTTGCAGGCGAACACGTGACCCTTGGTGATTAATACGCTCATGGGACGGGAGGCGGCGAAGCACGAACCAGACGTGTTCACTAGAACGGAGGACAAGGGTTTATACTCAAACTCACAACGAACAGATAGACACAAGCAATCTTAATTGATGGGGTTTAATGAACATAAATCAAATATTCATCACAGGAATAAATCAAAGCGTAGTAATGAAAATAAATCAAAGCATGAGGTAATGAAACGTGGGGTAATTTACAACCTAAAGTCGAGGTTCCTCCACACACATTTACAAAAACGGACAAGCGGAAAGATAAAACAATAGAAAAATCCCTCTTTATTCTGGCACCTGGCTTTGTCGAGAGATTGTCTTTTAGAGCTTGACGATCAAACCGCATCGTCCTGCGCGGGAAACCGCACCCAAAATGTTGCCGAGCCGCACTCTAGGCGGGAAGCGCATGAGAGGTAATTTGTGTGGATGGTCCTTCCCTTCGTTAAGGGCCCAGAATCCGCCGTACAATCTCTTCTCACATTTGAGATTGCCAACCATGCTCCTCTCTTACACTAATTCCGCTCACAATGACGACCCATCTTCCTCTTCACACACACAACAGGATCATGCTGAGACACACTCTTCTCTTCTCTTCTCTTCTCTTCTCTTCTCTTCTCTTCTCTTCTCTTCTCCTCTCCCTCTCATAAACATACAACTTCACAACTCAGCCGAACAGCAATGGCTAGCATATTGTTCCAACACTCAGGCAAATTCACACAGCACGAACACGAGCATTGCGCAGCCTTCTTCACCGTGTCGACGAGAAGCAACCGTAATGCCCTTCTCTTCCAACCACCATCTCCTCACTCGTTTCTCTCCCTCACCTTCTCATGTCCCGCCTATCCATCATTCATCCCAGGGGCATGGTTTGCTTGTTGTCATTCCTGCAGGCGGGATTTTTTTCCTGCTTGGAACGTTCGGCATGGTTGTTGTCATTTGAAGGACATGATTCCTTTTTATCGCCAGGCTTGTAAATGCAAAAACATAGGAACACATCATCGGGCAATCACATACTGGGAGAAATTGGCCTACATCCCTACCGAATTAACGCAGCACCCCCCCCCCCCCCCCACCGTGCGGTGACACGTAACAACTTAAGCTGACAGTTTCCCAACTTAAATTACATTGAGATGTTTCCTGCTCGTCCATGGACCATGCTACTCTATGCAATCCTACCTTTTCGATGAAAATCCTCCATCTACCCCACAAACGTAACATTTTTATTGTGGTCGAGTTCGGCAAATGTTTAAACAACTAACAACTGAGCTTTCTCGAAAGCATGAGGAATTTGACTTTTAATTTGCTTTTGCTCTTGGTTGCAATGTTGAGCAACTTTGAGAAGACTTTGATGCTGTACAGAAGAGGAAAATAATGAAGAACCATGCATTTGTGGGGTATATACAGTCCAGATTGACACCACTGTGTGACTTGATCAATGTATTGTTTTTTTAAGCTGATGCACATTAAAGAGGCACTTGCATGGTGTTTTAGGAAAATGCAATAATTGTTCCAAATGACGGGCGTTCCAAATTGTTCTGTACTTTCACATTATCAGACTTAAAACTCGGCCAAAACCAAAATGATATCCAAAAACTTTCATCTACAGCATTACACGAATTGCTCATCCCTATATTTGGATGGTGGCAACAATTGCCTTAATCACATTGTAAAAAAAATGAGCGATTATATATATTTTTAGATTTATATTTTTGTGTACAATATATATATATATATATATATATATATATATATATATATATATATATATATATATATATATATATATATATATATATATATATATATATATATATATATATACATATATATATATATATATATATATATATATATATATATATATATATATATATATATATATATATATATATATATATATATATATATATATATATATATATATATATATATATATATATATATATATATATATATATATATATATATATATATATATATATATATATATATATATATATATATATATATATATATATATATATATATATATATATATATATATATATATATATATATATATATATATATATATATATATATATATATATATATATATATATGTATATATATATATATATATATATATATATATATATATATATATATATATATATATATATATATATATATATATATATATATATATATATATATATATATACACATACATATATATATATACATAGTTTTACATACACCCACAAAATGC
>NC_140978.1:3669500-3697000 GCF_056783735.1 Eptatretus burgeri
TAAAACGTGCTTTCGATTCCTGCCACCCCGAGTAGGTTTATTTACTTCACATAATGTGTGAATTGCATGTCCATGCCCATGTGAAATACAGTTTGTTTATAAATCCTGTACTTGCACGCTATTCAACCTTGAAACCTCAGGTGAAAACCAAAAGGACAGGTTGGAGTTTTTTCTATTTATTCAAGAATTCAAATATCGATCATGACTATTTTATTTCCTCTGCATACCTTATTTTCATGATAGGCGACGCACTGTTCAGTTTTTAAATGTGCATAAACTCAGCAGTACTCTTGATTGTGTGAAAGCTTTCGTTGGGCAGTGTATAGTGGAGCGTTGCCTTGATTGATCCTTACACAACATGCATCACGTCATTTTCTCTGCGATAATCAAAACGTACCTTTCTTTCCTCAAAATGTACCTTTATTTTGTGATGGAAGACTCATTGTTCAGTCTTAAAATGTAAACTTGAGGCCGGAAAGAAGCGACCAAAATAGCAGACGTACATTTTTTTTTTCTTACCTGGGTGCAATTGTGGGTGGAGTCAGGCCAGTTGTCCAACCAATAGATGTAAAAAGAGAAACAGACAGACAGATGGATAAATCCAGCTACTTTAATATGTAGATTACGTCTCGATGAAAAATGGTTTATTCAGAGACTTTAGAAGAGTACAAGTCTGGAGACAGCGATGGTTCACGAGCAATGTACACGGTTTGCCTTTTTATTTTTTGACCTTCGAGGGGACGCCACGGGCAAACTAGCGGGAATCGGGAAAAATGTAAATGATGAAAGTTGTAGTACTCGAAGAGCACTACTTGCATACCAACTTTCATTCAAAACAGTTGAAAACCCTCTGAGCTCGATGCCCAGTTTATTGATTTTTTTGACATTTTCTAAGTTCGTGACCTTGTGACCTTGACCTTGGGACGAAAATGAAAAATCGAGCTCCATGGGGCTAAGCAGGTGCCATTGGACTAACCAAATACCGAAACCCCTGCCAGATTCGACAAACCCCCTCGGAGAAGATGTAACTTGAAATTGGCTACCCCCTAAAAACACATGTTTTTTGGGCGTGGCTCCGCCCATAATGGGCGCAGCATGCCCATTCTCAGGAAAACACAACCAGATCATGATATAAACCTTCCACCCAAATTTTATCAGGATCGGATCAAAACCCACAGAGCTATGCCCGGGACAAACAGACATACCCATAACGAATATAGTGGTCACTTACTGACTCGTGAACCAATAAATAAATATAAATGTATAGTGCATGCATTGTGTGGACATGTGATTTGGAATCACCTTTGCATGTCTGGTGTCATTTTGCAGTTGAAAGTGGAAGATGACTGCAAATCTCAAGATGAAAGTGAAGAAAAGAAGCTGAATAATTGTGGAGAGGTGTAAATATACTTTTCTTTTTCATGAAGATGCAAGGGTCTGAGGGACGTTTTTACACACTTTATGTCACTGCCGGTTGTTTGTGAGCAGCTTTAGCGGTGTTATTATTGGTAATGAAGCCTGTACTCCATTATTAGATTGCATTTTTGGCCTCAACCGCTGTGATTGATTGTCTCCTTAGATGCAAATAGTTATTGTTAAAATGCTCTTTGCCAAATGACCTTCCTATTAATTTTATTTTGCTTGCATTTATTTTGTGTGCATCTCTGTTTCCACCGTGTTTGCACGTGTGCACAGGTAAGAGAACACACATTGAAGGAATTGCGGTATTTTATTTCAATTTGCTGTTTTTTTTTTTTTGTTTTTTTTTTACAGCATTGGGCATCAAACTCTTCAACACCAGTCGTTTTGAAAGAAAAAAACACTTAAGCAAGCAATTTTTTTTATATATATATGCATACAGAGCTTGAGGCTCATGTAAGAAAAATAATTATTTGTGGACTTCTTAAAATCTAGATATGGAATTTGTTTGCTTTCCTCATTTATTTACTGTATCTCACTTCAATTATTATTATAATTATTTTTTTTAATTATTATTAGTTTTTTTGTTGGTAGCCGGCATTTGCTCGCCGTTTCATATTCCACGGACACACCTGCACCCTGTGCAGATGTTTAAGCACTATCGTATCTCGGTCGATGTCCAAAACAATTATACTTGGTTTTACTTGTCAAAATAGTTTCACAATGTTTTGCAACATATAGATGGTGGGTATATCCTCTGACCTTAACTTAATAGTCACTGTAGATGTATTTCTTCATCTTCTGAATTATTTTGTGAGTCACTTGTTGAAGTGAGTTGACATGATATTGGCCACACAAAATTGAGCAAGAGTTGACAGAAGCGAAAGAAATTCTCCTGTCAGTGCTGTGCTTCAAACAAATTTTGTGACGAGCCCTGTTCAGGTTGCATGAACGTGTGACTGTCTCTGTGACCTCCAGTAAAATTTGTACATCTTTCCCCCAACTTTGTCAAGAAATTTTGAGGTGTTCCATACATTCATTTACCTGTGAAATTTTGCTTTATCCCTGTGGACCCACAATTTCAGGGACATTGGATTAAAAAAAAATAGAAACCTTATTATTGATGAATGATTTATTGAAGCTTTTGTTTATTTTATTAATGTAGTTTCACTCCACAAAATTTCCTCCTTGGGTTTGATCAATCAAAAGCACTCTACTCTCTATAGGAGAGTATTGGTGCTGTCGACGCACTTCCTGGGCAAGGGTTATGTTAGGTGGTTTTCTATTGCTTTCCCAGTAGTCAGCTGGGGCAAAAATTTGGAACTTGGCCAAGGTTCCGGTGTTAACTCACCTCGTCTTTGCAGAAGTCACCGTAGGATATTTAATGTCCACCAGTGGCAACAGACAGGTCCTCCGGATTAACACCAATCCGATGGACGATGCACACCGATGCGTCGTCCTGTGTGTGAAACACCAGGATCAGATTTTATAGTCCAGTCAATATTTCAATTCAAACTAGATGATTCACATACCTCTGGCCTTTTCTGCCAGCCCTTTCGTCTTCTTTTATGGATACATGTCGAGGCTCGTGAAAGAGCTAGTACTAATATAGTGAATGGATCAGGGCACAACAGGACAAAAGGAACAGCAGAGAGAGGGTGGAAATACCAACAGCAGAGTTGAAGGCCAAGATGGAGGCATATAAATGTGTTTGGGTGGGGGGGGGTGTCAAGAGAGAATACTTAGGCTGGACAGGATGGATGCAAACTCTTAGAAAGGAAAACTGGAAATTTGGAAAGGAATGTGGGGGGGGGGGTTAATGAGCATAGAAGGGATCATGGTTTTGGATTGTGGACGATCTGAGATGGTGGTGAACAGCTGTGCTGGAGACCTGGAGGGAAGAATGAGATTGAAGAGAATGTGGAAGTTGATTCCACACATGGGGAAAAAAGAGAAACAAATGAGTGGAGGTGAGCAGTAATCCTGGATTTAGGTAGTTTGACCAGAAGGGGGTTGATTGTGAACCCTGCATAAACCTTTGAGGAGGAGAGGGGGGGGGGTTGAACGGAACAAAGCATGGAAAGAGCAGATGGTGCAAGACAAAGGATGTGGTAGAAGACAAAGAAACCACTGACCTGTCTGTGATGGCAAAGTGATAGGCCCATAGACTCAACTTCATCACGAGAGATTCCAATAATCTTGATGTTCATGGCATCAAGCTGAGCAAGATGTGAGGCAGGGGAACCAGCTCAGAGGGGAGAACAAGCCTCCATCAAGCTGCAGATGAAGGCCTTGTGGTTGGATAGGAGTTCACATGTGTCAAGGAAGGACTGTTTTGACGGAGGATGCCTCGTTGGCAGCTGGCTTTGGAGATCAACTTTTAAATGTGGTTTGCCCAAGAAGGATCATGGCTGATAGTGAGACCCAGGAGTTTGAATGACTGAACTTCCTCAGTTATGAGATAAATTAGATTTTCATCTTGCAATTATCATCTGATGGACAGAAACATCTTGCAATTAGATTAGTTGTTTGCACATTTTAAAACTAAGATAATTGATTGACAAGGGTGGGAACTGAAGCAATAGTGTGAACATTTATTTGTTGTACAAGATGAAAGTGATGACTGGTAGTTTGTTTTTTTTCCTTTGTACATTTTCCTTAGTGTATTCAAATGTTTAACACTAACATTTCTGAAAGACTGAGGCTAACATTGTAACATTTCCGAGGATAAGTGTGTAACTGGTAATCCCACCAAACAATTTGGTTTGAAACGATTTATTTGGGTAGTTGTACCGTTTTCTATCACGACTCTAATCTCTGATAACTTGAATGGCAGTTCCCCAAATTATCAACTCTCCATGAGGTTGGAAGATGAAGCCAAGCTGCGCACACTTTGATCCCCAACAAAGCACAATTCCAAGTCTGTTACATCCCCACAGTAAGCAGTTATTTTACCTCTAAATCCATTTTATTAATTTGTGATGTCGCTTTGCTGACCAGCCTTATGAGTAAGGCTGCAACTAGAATAATCCTCACTACCCTGGAATGTGTTGGTAAATTGTATTCTGATAAAGCCCATCCATCCATTGGGACTATACTCTGTACAGAGTGTTGATGTTGCCTAAGCAGTCTCCTTGGTTATTGGCTACAATCCTGAACGAGTCGCCACTCCGACACATGATACCAGTAAGCTGGCACTCATTTTGCCGACCTCGGAAGAATGACAGGCAGAGTCAACCCCACCTGGTATTAATTCAACATCGATGTGGAATTTGAACTCAGGATACGAGGATCCCAAGCCCACCATCTAACCATTAATCCAACACCAGGCATGATAAATCCCTGATGTATAATGTAATACGTCAAAAGGGTTGTCACCAATGGCATGCTCTAGGAGCACAGAGAAGAAAATTCGTAAGTCGTTGCTTCACCAATTCCAATATGAAAGCTTGTTGAAGATTGTCCAAGTTGAAATGATGCTTTCCATACCATCGTAGAATCCTTGAATGAGTTGAGGAAGAGTGGGAGGACATCCATTCTTAAAAAAAATAATCTGGAAAAGTCTTTAGTTAACCATATCAAATGCTTTTTTTCAGATCGATGAGGTCAAAATCTTGTTTGTTCGTATGCAGCACAAGGATGTGGCTGTGCCACTGATACAATGCCCTCTGCTGGTTAGAGCAGGAATTTGGAATTTATTTATGTTGCCCTTGGTGGCTTGCCTATTCTTCGTGAAGAACACCATGGGATGTTTAAAGCCCACCAACGAATGCTAAATGAAAAGATGTTTGTTGTTCCCTGCATTTTTCCTGCAGCTGTCTCGATGCAAAAACTGTCGATGGTGGAGTGTCCAGCTCCAAAATCACATTGATTGGTGGGGTAGACACACTTGGCAAGAGTTGTTTCATATGTAGCCTGTGGCTGCTGGTTGCATTATTTTCCAGAAGCGTGACCGTGCTGCTGATGCGCAGTGCCCCTGTTACCAGTAAGCTGGTACTCATTTTGCCGATCTCGGAAGGATGACAGGCTGAATCAAACCACCTGGTGTTATTTAACAGCACAACAGGCTCAAACTCAAGACCCTAAGATCTTAAGCCAACCACCTTAACCATGAAGCCAACACCATGCTTTCGGCAAGTGTAACAAGATGCTAAAAGGAGAATGCAAGCTCGAACCTTCCCATCAACATTAAGTGGAGATATTTACTCCATCGTCGTTGCATTGGGATTAATCACCTTTGTTGTTTTGGACTAGGGCAATTTTCAGAAAAAGTTAACCATGGTGGCATTTTTTTGTTAACTGCCGCCAAACGTGCTTACGTGATGCATGTCGGTTTGCGTGATTCGAATCGAGTGTACACCAGACACAATTTTGAGTTTTTAACCCTCTAATCGCAAATTCTGGTGGCCATTTTATTTCCATTTTAACTCCATGTAAGTCACGAATTGTGAAAATTGTCAATAAAAGTCCCAAAACATGTACTTTTACCCTCGATAATTGAGATTCCTGAATAGAGTTGATTATAAAAATGGGGGTAAAGATCCCTTTCTGCATTGTTTTTACAGATTTAACCCCTGGCATGGCAAAATTGGCATGCATAAAGATGTTGCTAATGTTTCGATGAAATTTTCGTATTGATGTCACAAGTTCAAAGGAATTTCTCTTTATAGTTTTTTTTAAAGTACGCCCACCCTTTTTATCACTGCAGTAAATGCTAATTACAAGCATGGAAGAATTAACTGCTTGGAAGATGACAAACCCCATTGGTGAAGGAGCCATCATATGTCAAGAGGACAAGAATCCAAAGCTTATGAGACCAACTGAAGATGGATTAAAGACAGTCGATGATGTCTGACGAGTACAACTGCAGTTACAGAATGATGACTTTTGGCGAGTAATTGAAAGGTTCACTCATGTTTTTGCCTAGAGCCTCTCTCCATTAATTTGTTGGCACATGCTGTTCCCTCTACACTGATTCTGATGTACCACACCCTGTTACAGAGAGCATTGAGGCTGCCAAAGCAGTTTCTTGGCAAGAGTTATACCAGGTGGTTTGCCATTGCCTTCTCAGCAGTACTTGAGGCAGGAATTTGCACTATGTTCATGTTGTCGTGAGATCTTTAACGTCCACCAACTAATGCCAGCAGATGGCACTCACAGTTTTAAAGTTCATCTGAGTCACCTTTCCTGTGAAACATGGGGATGAAAATTTATAGTTGGGTTGTGATTCAAATCTACGCCAGACCGCTTAAAGGCATGTGCGTGTGTTCCTCTTGGAGTCGAGGGCATCTTGCCAGTCCCCTCTTACACTAACAAAGAAAATGGGACTGAAGAAACTTGAGAGCAAAGCAAAGCTACTCTCATCTTTTTCCTTGGCAGGGGCATCTGCCTCGTTTAGCACCAAGCAACTGTAGTCACAGATTCATTCAATCGCATCCTGTGAATTGGAAACGCAGTATATTTCATGAACAAGATGTAAAATAAAAGATTAATGTTGAACATGACAATAAATTCAGACGATACTCAACGTTTGAAGCAGGTTTAGAACCTGTATGAAGTTGTGCTCCACAATAAACTATGCACACAGTGGCGCACCATGTAAGTGCTACAAAATTTGGCCATGTCCCAGGATCTGCCTTGAAGAGAGCCGTAAATGTGGAACTCACGATTCCAGAATAACAGAGAGAAGAAGATGGGGATTTCTTTCTAGCTGGGGTCTATGTTGCGTTATGCTAACAAAACCTAAAGGGACTAGCATTCACGAGGTATGGGCAACACTATGTGCACCTACCAGTTTATACATGTTTCTGAATTTTATATTAGGAGGCTGCAGCGACTCCTTGAGGATAACGAGGACATAGAGCAGGTTGATAAGCAGGAGATACCGAGACGTTTATGCTACACAGTATTGCACAGGATGTGGTGTACATAAAGGAGTGACTGGATGACGGAGACGTATGCACACTTTCCTTTAAACTGCCCAGTCCTGGTTTGAATCAAGACTCAGCTATAAACTGTTGTCTCGGTGTTTCACAGGCAGGGTGGTGTGTGTGTGTGTGTGTGTGTGTGTGTGTGTGTGTGTGTGTGTGTGTGTGTGTGTGTGTGTGTGTGTGTGTGTGTGTGTGTGTGTGTGTGTGTGTGTGTGTGTGTGTGTGTGCGTGCGCGCGTGCGCGCGTGCGCGCGTGCGCGCGGTGCCATCCCTCAGATGGATGTTAAACGGACATCCCATCTGCCAGCATTCGTTGATTGATGTTAAAGATCCCAAGGTGTCCTTCATGAAGAGTCGACAAGCTATCGTCGGCACCATGGCCAAATTCCAAATTCTTGCCCGAACCAGCAGAGGGCGTTGCATCAGCGGCACACCCGTGCCCTCAGCCAGTGATGCTTCCCCACAGCCTTGTGCAGCATACAAAGAAGTGGAGATGAATATCTCACACCCAAACATGTTGGGCTTCATAGTACCCTTCATCAGGCCACTCGTTCAAAGCAATTAGTAGAGCTGTTCCACCAGGCTTGTCACACGATAAGCTATCAAGATGTCATTAAGCCTTGACACTGCCAGATTAAGACTCTTCAAACAACGGATGACAGTGGTGCTGTTGTTCCTCCCAACTTGGACATAGACCGATTTGTTAACTTGATCGACAGATGAGGATATAAACGAAAACAATTGATGGCAAGGGCACATTGCATGGAACTCAAATTGCTCCATGCCAAATGGGTCCACCAAAAACTGACCTTCTCACACTTTTATTATCCTGTCAAGGAAAGAGACATTGTACATTCCAGATGAGATGAACAACATCATCCCATTACCAACAGCAGGTGTTGCATGCCCTCCGTTTGGTGATAAAATTAGAGTGGTTTAAAAGGTCTATCCACCATTCAGGCAAGAGCAACTGATCTGGCATGTGCAGTGATTTGGCAGTCCCAAAAACCCAAGGTCCAGGTGCACTGCTTTCAATGAAAAGAATAGCACCACCAACTCAGAGAAAACAACTAGAATACTTTGCCATTACTCGTAACTCACAGTGCCTATGCTTCGCTGACAGACCAATTCGTCGTATTTGCCAAAACTTTTGGGTGAGAAAGAAGGGAAGACATTTACCCATGCATAGAGTGCTTTAACCCCTCACCCTCACCCCAACTACCTCCCGCTCCCCATCTGCATCCTCACATGCTCCCCCCCCCCCCCTCCGTTCGTCCTGATTTCCCTTCCCGCTAGAAATGTCTCACTCACGATGACAGGTCCCTCCGTTTTTTCGGGGTGCGGGGGAGAGAAAGGAAGGGGAGCAAATTTACCTGTGCGAAGAGTGCTTTCACCTCAACGTTGCCCAGGTGAAAAATGGAAATTGCAATACCCTCTGCCACCACCACCACCACCACCACGTGATGCCATATGGCGCACATTTACAGAGAATTTACACCCTCCTCGTGCACACCCACAGCCAGGCGTGAGGCCACGGCCACATAGCCTATGTTAACCCCCACACAAAGTTGTATTTGCACCCAGTTTGGAGTTTGTAACTTAAAAGGTTGTGTGTGTGTGTGTGTGTGTGTGTGTGTGTGTGTGTGTGTGTGTGTGTGTGTGTGTGTGCGTGTGCGTGTGCGAGATAGAGATAGAGATAGAGATAGAGATAGAGATAGAGATGATAGAGATAGAGATGATAGAGATAGAGATAGAGATAGAGATATATATATTGTTGCGGATTTCGCGCCCGCCGGCGTGCGAACGGCCACGTAACTCGAATCGCGGCACGTCGCCCACCGGACGGACAATCCAGTCGTGACCCTCTCGGACTAACGCCGGGAACCAGTCACGGGTGGACCTTTCGGTCTCACCGCGATCGAGCCAATCAGCCCCCGCGTGGGATAGGGTTGCTCGCCAAATTCGACCTACCTAAGTACCCACGCGGAGGGTAGACCGGGCGATCGCACCTCGCCGCAGGTCGACTTCGGACACGGGCCACTTAAGCGACCCGTTCCGTACTATCAGAATAACCGAGCGGTGTTATCGTCGACCTCGACGGTTCGATTAATTATCGGGCGTACTCAGCCCACTACCAACCCTTTACGTGAAGCAAGATGAGGGTTCAATGGGGGAAAAGACGAAGCGAAGCGGGAGAACAGTTCAACAATAAAGCACATTTATTCGCGGCACACGGGAAGCACACAAATACAATTCCACCAAAAGCACACAAAAAAAAGAAAACACAATTCCATTTACACAAAAAGCAAATATAAAAGCGAAAACAATGCAGAGCTAATACCGACTACCGAGCACACGGCAACACTTATACAATTCCACCTCACAGACGGCGCCGACAA
Source organism: Eptatretus burgeri (assembly GCF_056783735.1). Classification (NCBI taxonomy): domain Eukaryota; kingdom Metazoa; phylum Chordata; class Myxini; order Myxiniformes; family Myxinidae; genus Eptatretus; species Eptatretus burgeri. The sequence goes on from NC_140978.1 coordinate 3,679,248, forward strand.
CACATACCCAAAACCAAGGAAAAGAAATACCCTCAAGGATGAGGCGGGCCTGAGGCCGAGACCGGGTCGCGCCTACCCGTCTGGTGATGAGACGCGGAGCGGCGATGGCGCCGCAACCCGCGGGCCTCGTGGACGGTGTCTGGTAGGGGGTGGGAACGGGGCCCCCTTGGTCGCACTATCTCAGCGCGGGGGGAAACAGGAGGGGGTTGCTGATGCTCGGGGTATAGAGGATCTTTATTATCCCTGGTGTGCGTCTCCACCTCGGCCAGGTCGCGCTGCCGGCCTCCCTCGGGCGTGCAGCTCCCGGCACCGACGCGAGCACCCCCTCGTCTGCCTTCGCCGCTGCCGCCTCTCCGCCTCTGGACTCTCCACCCTGGACTCTTCTTTGGGCTCTCCTCGTTCGACTCTCTTCAGCTTCTCCAGCTACTGCAGGCTTCGGGCTCCAGACTTCCACACTCGTCCCCTCCGTTCCGACTCCTTCTCGTTCTGCTGACTGACGAACACCGTCCTTTTATCCCCCCGTAGCTTCGCCTTTGACCCCCTCCCTTTGACCTTTCACCTCGCTCCCCATTGGCCCGAGAAAAAGTGGGCGTGAAGGCTTTTTGATCCACAAATTTGCATATATCGATCGTTCTGGAGGCGGGGCCAAATCGCCCCTCGCTCACCGATTGGACGGCAAAAAGTGGGCGTGTGTCGTTTTTGATCCGTTTTTGAAGCACAAAATCCGTGATTTTGTACACGCTGTTCGACGCGCGCTCTGCACGAATCCAACACCGGTACCCACAGCGGGGCAAGAACGGTGGCGATGCTACGGTTGCGAGGTGTGACGTGAAGGTCGTGGCGGTTGTGGTGAAGCGGTGGTTGTGGTCGGTGGTTGATGTTGTGGTTGTGGTGGTAATCATGGCGGTTGGTCCAAAATAAAGATAGTAAAAGAAAAACGGCTATCCTGAAGAGTCGCAGCACGCATGAATAACATTTATTCCCACTAGACAACGGGTTTGGGCCTAACTACACATGCACTTGCCGAGATACCTCACCTAAGGGACCTGAATGGTGGTTTGCGAATCTGGTAACCACAACACTACCCCCTTCCCTTTTTACAGACTCGTCCCGAGTCGTCAAATTTTCGTGTGCCATCATGTGTAGTTTTCCCCTAGTACATTTTACCTACGGATCCCTGAGTGCGACATTCATGGTATTCGTGTCCCCAAAATAAATAACCTGAGGGCTGCGTAACTACCTAAACAAACTCACTCATACGGACGACTTAAATAAAATTGCCGGCGCTAAGACATACATGCCGGGGGCGCACTCATATTTACAGTACATCTTACCTTAACTTACAAATTTTACACTAAACCATGGCCCAGGATCACTGAACTCTGCAAAAGAAAAGCAGTTAGCAGGGAGCCAGGCTGCCCACATGCAGTCTCTGGCTCAAAACAATGCAGGTGACAGGGAACGTGGCTGGCTGCTCACACGCAGTCCAAGGCCTTCCCTTTTGAACTGAACTCAGTGAACCACAACGGTGCTTGGGCTGCACAAACGCAGTCTCCGTGCCAGCTCAAGTGGCACACGCAATGAGCACAACGAATGGATGCATGAACGGTTTGAACTGAATGCAGTGAACGCAAACACGGTGCACGGGCCGCCACTGCAGGCCCGTGTTGTAGCTGCCAACAGGGCAGTTCTCGCAGCTTGCAAACTGTTGCCTTGCGGATCCTGGCGCACATGGAAATGAACAGGGGGGGGGGAAAGCAAAAATTGAACGGGGCTGGTGAACATGGGCAGTGGGCATGGCATGGCAAAGGTGAGCAGGCAAACACAGCCCGCAGAAGAAGGCCGCTGCAGGCAAACACAGCCGGCAGATGAACTGGCCGGCACAGGCCTTGAAGAAAAACAGCCAGCAGATGAACTGGCCGGCACAGGCCTTGAAGCAACACACGGCCAGCTGATGGCACAGGCCTTGCAGCAAAACAACAGCTGCCGATGAAGTTGGCCGGCCTCCGCCTTGAAGCAAAACACGGCCAGCCGATGAAGTTGGCCAGCCTTTGCCGTTCAGTGGAGGTTGGTGGAGGGAGTGCGGTGGTGCTGGCCACTTGGAAGGCGGGCTCGGACCTACCTACCTGTCTCCCTCCCAACCTATCACCTTTGCCTGTCACTGTACATACCCACTCCCTTAATTTGTCAAACCCCAATTTAGCCCCAACTTATTTTTTTTTGTTGTTTTTATTTTTACTCCCCCACTATAAATCGTCCCCTAACCCCCTTTATCGTCCTTGTTCGGCTAACCTATCCTGTCACCTAGCCTACTCCCAACCCCTACGTTCCCTTCCCAGAGGGGAATAAGGGAGAGCTAGCGTCCTGTGCCGAGGCCCAACGAAGCCTCAGAATGGCCTCCCCAGAGTTCGGCGATCTATAACCAAAGTGGGTCCAGCGGCCCACAACGACAGCGAGGGGATGGATGGTGCGGAGGGGTACATCTCCTAATCTACCCTAACCATTTAACTGTTAAACTACCCCGGGGCTTTCAACAAGCGCCTCTCGCTTAAACTATTGGTTCTAACAACCCAGATTCCCGTCGCCTGTGTTGGTGTCCTCACAATTTCGGGCCTCGCCCCCCAATTTTCGCTCCGTGCCCTCACACGGTCTCCTGGCTAGGACACGTGGCTCCCTTTGGCAGGCACGACCCTCTGCCGATTCTCCCGCTATGGCACCCCCGGGCACTACACTGCCTCCGAGCCTACCAGCTCCCTAACACCGGGGAGTGCCCCCCATGGCACCTCCCCTGAAATGCACACGTGGCAGGCCGGCCTCCCGGGCCCCTTTCCGAGGGTCACCCGTGCCCACAACACTGCCCACGCGGCTAATGGCGCCCCGGGCCCCCGCACCAAGCAGGCGCACCCGTGCCCACTACTCTATCCCGGCCCCCCATGGGCCCTTGGCCTACCGCGGCCGACTAGCCTGGTGCCCGGGGTACCCACTCAGCGATACTCACCTTTCGCAGCCACGCTCCCAAGCCCGTCAACAGGGCTCCTGCACCCCTCCAAATGGGTCTCGAGCCTACACTCCCACCAACAACAAAACGACCTCCATTTTGTAAATTTGACTAACCCCCTAACTCACTCTACACTGACCCCGGGGTCCCTTGGGCGGGAGTCACTCCTCCCCCCAATCACTCATCGCACCATGCATTCCCCATTCGCTCCACTCACACAGACCCGCTGGCCGCACTCACTCACCATGTACTCACCTCACAACCCACAACTCTTCAACACACTCACCGCTGAACTCTGCCATCCTCCTAACTACATCCCCTAACTAACTCGTGCTCCCTCGTCGTCCCTTAAACTACAGCACGTTCCTTTTAACCTACGTAGCTAAACTACGTCCCCTCTACACACTCGCAAGTCTGTCACGGTCTCCAAATAATTCATTTTATTTCCCAACCTAAATCTGGCTACAATCCCTCTAACTAATCCATTCCACGGACCCCATGAGGACTTACCCCTGCCCCATGAAGTCGGTCTAACTAAGCTAACCCTTCCCCCTAACTAGTTTCCATCCTGTGCCCCGGGTAAGGGGGTCTTTCACCCCTTGCCCAGGAATCCTGTTCACCCGAAAGTGAGGCTTGCTTTTTTTTTTTTTTTTTCATGCGCAGCACCTGCGCGGCAACTCAGAGCTCGCGCACTTTGCACCTGCCCGTGACGTCATGCAGCTGCACGTGTTCCTCGTCCCTCCTTGGACGGGACCATCCGGCAGAGATACCCCTCCTGCCGGATTCCAACCCCACGTGCAGCCATGACGTCACCGTGCGCATAAAAAACACAAGCCCCACGTCTCGAGGGGTTCCCCACGCGAACACATGTGCTTTGCCCGTTGGAGCTTAACACACACGATCGCGCGGAGAACCCGTCCGGTCCAAATCCATTTACCTGCCTAAACTTTGTCCGTCCGCGGGATCGGCAAATCCACCGCGTGCGTTTCCGGACCGGGACTTCACTCTCGCAAGCGAGCACGTGGCGGTCTCGTGCGTTGCACAGCACGAACCTCGTGCTCCCTGCTGGGTGAACCCGGCACGGTCCCCGAAACAACTACAGCCGCTACCCGGCTTTCTTTCTTTACATGTCGCCGTCGTCGCCTCCATTCCACACACGCACACCTGCGTGTCACGACGCACACAGTCCACTCCATCACATTCACACCGGGAGACGCGGCTGCGTGCTCCCGCATGCCAACCGACATCTCCCTCACATACCGCTCTCTCACACACACGGTCTCCCTTGCATACGGCCGTTCACTCACGCGTGCCTCACTACTCACACAAACCATACTACTCACACGTGGTGCTCCATTCACTCGCGCGGGGGCACTCACCCGCGGTGCCTCACCCACACACGCGAGGGCACTCAACCGCTGTGCCTCATCCACACACCGTGCCTCACTCATACACGCGGGGGCACTCACCCGCGGTACCTCACTCATACACACGGCGACACTCACACACGGTGCCTCATCCACACACGGCGTGCTGGGAAGCACACACTCCGGCACCATCGCCACCACACCACTCACACACGGGGTCGCTTCCACACACGGTGCCGCACTCACACCTTGCACCACACACACAGGGACAACCACACTGTGGATTCGTGTCCCCACAAGGGTCTCCGGGGCCTCTATACCCCCCAAGCTCTCCGTGCACCCGTCCACAGCACTCCTCCCCTCGACCTCGCAAAGCACGACCGAACTCACCCGGTCGTCACTCACCTCAAGGGGGCATACTCCCTCCCCTCGTTCCTGGAGGAGGCCATCCAGGTGCTCGCACTGGGTCTCTACCCAGTCCGCCAGCTCACCCCCATTGTCCTCCACTACCTCTGTGTGTGTGTGTGTGCGTCACTTACCCCGTCTTCCTCGTGTAGTCTTTCCTCTATTTTTTCTATCTCCCGTGTCTCTGCCAACTCTGTCACCTCTTCACCCTTTACCTCCCTTGTCTCAACTATTATTATTTCCTTTGTCACGGCCTTCATGCCCGCCTGCTGGCATCGGCCCATGTTCTGCGTCTCACCCCGCAGCTTTTTCGTTTCTTCCTTCATTTGCTGTGTACTCGCATCGATCTTTTCGTTCATGCTTTTTATTTCTGCATTCATTTGTGCCAGCATGGTGAATAGCTGGGCCATGTCGGATGCACTCAAGTGAGCCGTTTCGGCAGGGGTTGGGGAAGGGTCTTGGTGGAGAGGGGGGGGAGGTGTCATACACCGCGGCCGCTGCCGCACCCACCTCGGGCCCTGGGTTCAGTTGGGCGAGTCCGTGTTCCTGCACAATCAACATTTCCTGCTCGGGGATTCCATCCTGGACCATGGATTCTACATTACTACACATATACATTTCTAATACCCCCGGCTCCCGCTCGCCTTGAGACGCCATCTTGCTTCTCGTGAAGGGTTAATTTAACTCGCTCGTAATTTGGAGGGAATCGGGGGTCGCTTCTCTCACCCCTGGACCGATTCCCGTGAATTTCGCTGGAGACAGGAGAGCCTGTTGTCCCGCTCTCCAATACCAGTGCCGCGAGGAGGGCGATGAATTTGTATCCCACTCCTGACACCAGTGTTGCGGATTTCGCGCCCGCCGGCGTGCGAACGGCCACGTAACTCGAATCGCGGCACGTCGCCCACCGGACGGACAATCCAGTCGTGACCCTCTCGGACTAACGCCGGGAACCAGTCACGGGTGGACCTTTCGGTCTCACCGCGATCGAGCCAATCAGCCCCCGCGTGGGATAGGGTTGCTCGCCAAATTCGACCTACCTAAGTACCCACGCGGAGGGTAGACCGGGCGATCGCACCTCGCCGCAGGTCGACTTCGGACACGGGCCACTTAAGCGACCCGTTCCGTACTATCAGAATAACCGAGCGGTGTTATCGTCGACCTCGACGGTTCGATTAATTATCGGGCGTACTCAGCCCACTACCAACCCTTTACGTGAAGCAAGATGAGGGTTCAATGGGGGAAAAGACGAAGCGAAGCGGGAGAACAGTTCAACAATAAAGCACATTTATTCGCGGCACACGGGAAGCACACAAATACAATTCCACCAAAAGCACACAAAAAAAAGAAAACAATTCCATTTACACAAAAAGCAAATATAAAAGCGAAAACAATGCAGAGCTAATACCGACTACCGAGCACACGGCAACACTTATACAATTCCACCTCACAGACGGCGCCGACAACACATACCCAAAACCAAGGAAAAGAAATACCCTCAAGGATGAGGCGGGCCTGAGGCCGAGACCGGGTCGCGCCTACCCGTCTGGTGATGAGACGCGGAGCGGCGATGGCGCCGCAACCCGCGGGCCTCGTGGACGGTGTCTGGTAGGGGGTGGGAACGGGGCCCCCTTGGTTGCACTATCTCAGCGCGGGGGGAAACAGGAGGGGGTTGCTGATGCTCGGGGTATAGAGGATCTTTATTATCCCTGGTGTGCGTCTCCACCTCGGCCAGGTCGCGCTGCCGGCCTCCCTCGGGCGTGCAGCTCCCGGCACCGACGCGAGCACCCCCTCGTCTGCCTTCGCCGCTGCCGCCTCTCCGCCTCTGGACTCTCCACCCTGGACTCTTCTTTGGGCTCTCCTCGTTCGACTCTCTTCAGCTTCTCCAGCTACTGCAGGCTTCGGGCTCCAGACTTCCACACTCGTCCCCTCCGTTCCGACTCCTTCTCGTTCTGCTGACTGACGAACACCGTCCTTTTATCCCCCCGTAGCTTCGCCTTTGACCCCCTCCCTTTGACCTTTCACCTCGCTCCCCATTGGCCCGAGAAAAAGTGGGCGTGAAGGCTTTTTGATCCACAAATTTGCATATATCGATCGTTCTGGAGGCGGGGCCAAATCGCCCCTCGCTCACCGATTGGACGGCAAAAAGTGGGCGTGTGTCGTTTTTGATCCGTTTTTGAAGCACAAAATCCGTGATTTTGTACACGCTGTTCGACGCGCGCTCTGCACGAATCCAACACCGGTACCCACAGCGGGGCAAGAACGGTGGCGATGCTACGGTTGCGAGGTGTGACGTGAAGGTCGTGGCGGTTGTGGTGAAGCGGTGGTTGTGGTCGGTGGTTGATGTTGTGGTTGTGGTGGTAATCATGGCGGTTGGTCCAAAATAAAGATAGTAAAAGAAAAACGGCTATCCTGAAGAGTCGCAGCACGCATGAATAACATTTATTCCCACTAGACAACGGGTTTGGGCCTAACTACACATGCACTTGCCGAGATACCTCACCTAAGGGACCTGAATGGTGGTTTGCGAATCTGGTAACCACAACACTACCCCCTTCCCTTTTTACAGACTCGTCCCGAGTCGTCAAATTTTCGTGTGCCATCATGTGTAGTTTTCCCCTAGTACATTTTACCTACGGATCCCTGAGTGCGACATTCATGGTATTCGTGTCCCCAAAATAAATAACCTGAGGGCTGCGTAACTACCTAAACAAACTCACTCATACGGACGACTTAAATAAAATTGCCGGCGCTAAGACATACATGCCGGGGGCGCACTCATATTTACAGTACATCTTACCTTAACTTACAAATTTTACACTAAACCATGGCCCAGGATCACTGAACTCTGCAAAAGAAAAGCAGTTAGCAGGGAGCCAGGCTGCCCACATGCAGTCTCTGGCTCAAAACAATGCAGGTGACAGGGAACGTGGCTGGCTGCTCACACGCAGTCCAAGGCCTTCCCTTTTGAACTGAACTCAGTGAACCACAACGGTGCTTGGGCTGCACAAACGCAGTCTCCGTGCCAGCTCAAGTGGCACACGCAATGAGCACAACGAATGGATGCATGAACGGTTTGAACTGAATGCAGTGAACGCAAACACGGTGCACGGGCCGCCACTGCAGGCCCGTGTTGTAGCTGCCAACAGGGCAGTTCTCGCAGCTTGCAAACTGTTGCCTTGCGGATCCTGGCGCACATGGAAATGAACAGGGGGGGGGGGGGAAGCAAAAATTGAACGGGGCTGGTGAACATGGGCAGTGGGCATGGCATGGCAAAGGTGAGCAGGCAAACACAGCCCGCAGAAGAAGGCCGCTGCAGGCAAACACAGCCGGCAGATGAACTGGCCGGCACAGGCCTTGAAGAAAAACAGCCAGCAGATGAACTGGCCGGCACAGGCCTTGAAGCAACACACGGCCAGCTGATGGCACAGGCCTTGCAGCAAAACAACAGCTGCCGATGAAGTTGGCCGGCCTCCGCCTTGAAGCAAAACACGGCCAGCCGATGAAGTTGGCCAGCCTTTGCCGTTCAGTGGAGGTTGGTGGAGGGAGTGCGGTGGTGCTGGCCACTTGGAAGGCGGGCTCGGACCTACCTACCTGTCTCCCTCCCAACCTATCACCTTTGCCTGTCACTGTACATACCCACTCCCTTAATTTGTCAAACCCCAATTTAGCCCCAACTTATTTTTTTGTTGTTTTTATTTTTACTCCCCACTATAAATCGTCCCCTAACCCCCTTTATCGTCCTTGTTCGGCTAACCTATCCTGTCACCTAGCCTACTCCCAACCCCTACGTTCCCTTCCCAGAGGGGAATAAGGGAGAGCTAGCGTCCTGTGCCGAGGCCCAACGAAGCCTCAGAATGGCCTCCCCAGAGTTCGGCGATCTATAACCAAAGTGGGTCCAGCGGCCCACAACGACAGCGAGGGGATGGATGGTGCGGAGGGGTACATCTCCTAATCTACCCTAACCATTTAACTGTTAAACTACCCCGGGGCTTTCAACAAGCGCCTCTCGCTTAAACTATTGGTTCTAACAACCCAGATTCCCGTCGCCTGTGTTGGTGTCCTCACAATTTCGGGCCTCGCCCCCCAATTTTCGCTCCGTGCCCTCACACGGTCTCCTGGCTAGGACACGTGGCTCCCTTTGGCAGGCACGACCCTCTGCCGATTCTCCCGCTATGGCACCCCCGGGCACTACACTGCCTCCGAGCCTACCAGCTCCCTAACACCGGGGAGTGCCCCCCATGGCACCTCCCCTGAAATGCACACGTGGCAGGCCGGCCTCCCGGGCCCCTTTCCGAGGGTCACCCGTGCCCACAACACTGCCCACGCGGCTAATGGCGCCCCGGGCCCCCGCACCAAGCAGGCGCACCCGTGCCCACTACTCTATCCCGGCCCCCCATGGGCCCTTGGCCTACCGCGGCCGACTAGCCTGGTGCCCGGGGTACCCACTCAGCGATACTCACCTTTCGCAGCCACGCTCCCAAGCCCGTCAACAGGGCTCCTGCACCCCTCCAAATGGGTCTCGAGCCTACACTCCCACCAACAACAAAACGACCTCCATTTTGTAAATTTGACTAACCCCCTAACTCACTCTACACTGACCCCGGGGTCCCTTGGGCGGGAGTCACTCCTCCCCCCAATCACTCATCGCACCATGCATTCCCCATTCGCTCCACTCACACAGACCCGCTGGCCGCACTCACTCACCATGTACTCACCTCACAACCCACAACTCTTCAACACACTCACCGCTGAACTCTGCCATCCTCCTAACTACATCCCCTAACTAACTCGTGCTCCCTCGTCGTCCCTTAAACTACAGCACGTTCCTTTTAACCTACGTAGCTAAACTACGTCCCCTCTACACACTCGCAAGTCTGTCACGGTCTCCAAATAATTCATTTTATTTCCCAACCTAAATCTGGCTACAATCCCTCTAACTAATCCATTCCACGGACCCCATGAGGACTTACCCCTGCCCCATGAAGTCGGTCTAACTAAGCTAACCCTTCCCCCTAACTAGTTTCCATCCTGTGCCCCGGGTAAGGGGGTCTTTCACCCCTTGCCCAGGAATCCTGTACACCCGAAAGTGAGGCTTGCTTTTTTTTTTTTTTTTTTTTCATGCGCAGCACCTGCGCGGCAACTCAGAGCTCGCGCACTTTGCACCTGCCCGTGACGTCATGCAGCTGCACGTGTTCCTCGTCCCTCCTTGGACGGGACCATCCGGCAGAGATACCCCTCCTGCCGGATTCCAACCCCACGTGCAGCCATGACGTCACCGTGCGCATAAAAAACACAAGCCCCACGTCTCGAGGGGTTCCCCACGCGAACACATGTGCTTTGCCCGTTGGAGCTTAACACACACGATCGCGCGGAGAACCCGTCCGGTCCAAATCCATTTACCTGCCTAAACTTTGTCCGTCCGCGGGATCGGCAAATCCACCGCGTGCGTTTCCGGACCGGGACTTCACTCTCGCAAGCGAGCACGTGGCGGTCTCGTGCGTTGCACAGCACGAACCTCGTGCTCCCTGCTGGGTGAACCCGGCACGGTCCCCGAAACAACTACAGCCGCTACCCGGCTTTCTTTCTTTACATGTCGCCATCGTCGCCTCCATTCCACACACGCACACCTGCGTGTCACGACGCACACAGTCCACTCCATCACATTCACACCGGGAGACGCGGCTGCGTGCTCCCGCATGCCAACCGACATCTCCCTCACATACCGCTCTCTCACACACACGGTCTCCCTTGCATACGGCCGTTCACTCACGCGTGCCTCACTACTCACACAAACCATACTACTCACACGTGGTGCTCCATTCACTCGCGCGGGGGCACTCACCCGCGGTGCCTCACCCACACACGCGAGGGCACTCAACCGCTGTGCCTCATCCACACACCGTGCCTCACTCATACACGCGGGGGCACTCACCCGCGGTACCTCACTCATACACACGGCGACACTCACACACGGTGCCTCATCCACACACGGCGTGCTGGGAAGCACACACTCCGGCACCATCGCCACCACACCACTCACACACGGGGTCGCTTCCACACACGGTGCTGCACTCACACCTTGCACCACACACACAGGGACAACCACACTGGGGATTCGTGTCCCCACAAGGGTCTCCGGGGCCTCTATACCCCCCAAGCTCTCCGTGCACCCGTCCACAGCACTCCTCCCCTCGACCTCGCAAAGCACGACCGAACTCACCCGGTCGTCACTCACCTCAAGGGGGCATACTCCCTCCCCTCGTTCCTGGAGGAGGCCATCCAGGTGCTCGCACTGGGTCTCTACCCAGTCCGCCAGCTCACCCCCATTGTCCTCCACTACCTCTGTGTGTGTGTGTGCGTCACTTACCCCGTCTTCCTCGTGTAGTCTTTCCTCTATTTTTTCTATCTCCCGTGTCTCTGCCAACTCTGTCACCTCTTCACCCTTTACCTCCCTTGTCTCAACTATTATTATTTCCTTTGTCACGGCCTTCATGCCCGCCTGCTGGCATCGGCCCATGTTCTGCGTCTCACCCCGCAGCTTTTTCGTTTCTTCCTTCATTTGCTGTGTACTCGCATCGATCTTTTCGTTCATGCTTTTTATTTCTGCATTCATTTGTGCCAGCATGGTGAATAGCTGGGCCATGTCGGATGCACTCAAGTGAGCCGTTTCGGCAGGGGTTGGGGAAGGGTCTTGGTGGAGAGGGGGGGGAGGTGTCATACACCGCGGCCGCTGCCGCACCCACCTCGGGCCCTGGGTTCAGTTGGGCGAGTCCGTGTTCCTGCACAATCAACATTTCCTGCTCGGGGATTCCATCCTGGACCATGGATTCTACATTACTACACATATACATTTCTAATACCCCCGGCTCCCGCTCGCCTTGAGACGCCATCTTGCTTCTCGTGAAGGGTTAATTTAACTCGCTCGTAATTTGGAGGGAATCGGGGGTCGCTTCTCTCACCCCTGGACCGATTCCCGTGAATTTCGCTGGAGACAGGAGAGCCTGTTGTCCCGCTCTCCAATACCAGTGCCGCGAGGAGGGCGATGAATTTGTATCCCACTCCTGACACCAGTGTTGCGGATTTCGCGCCCGCCGGCGTGCGAACGGCCACGTAACTCGAATCGCAGCACGTCGCCCACCGGACGGACAATCCAGTCGTGACCCTCTCGGACTAACGCCGGGAACCAGTCACGGGTGGACCTTTCGGTCTCACCGCGATCGAGCCAATCAGCCCCCGCGTGGGATAGGGTTGCTCGCCAAATTCGACCTACCTAAGTACCCACGCGGAGGGTAGACCGGGCGATCGCACCTCGCCGCAGGTCGACTTCGGACACGGGCCACTTAAGCGACACGTTCCGTACTATCAGAATAACCGAGCGGTGTTATCGTCGACCTCGACGGTTCGATTAATTATCGGGCGTACTCAGCCCACTACCAACCCTTTACGTGAAGCAAGATGAGGGTTCAATGGGGGAAAAGACGAAGCGAAGCGGGAGAACAGTTCAACAATAAAGCACATTTATTCGCGGCACACGGGAAGCACACAAATACAATTCCACCAAAAGCACACAAAAAAAAGAAAACAATTCCATTTACACAAAAAGCAAATATAAAAGCGAAAACAATGCAGAGCTAATACCGACTACCGAGCACACGGCAACACTTATACAATTCTACCTCACAGACGGCGCCGACAACACATACCCAAAACCAAGGAAAAGAAATACCCTCAAGGATGAGGCGGGCCTGAGGCCGAGACCGGGTCGCGCCTACCCGTCTGGTGATGAGACGCGGAGCGGCGATGGCGCCGCAACCCGCGGGCCTCGTGGACGGTGTCTGGTAGGGGGTGGGAACGGGGCCCCCTTGGTCGCACTATCTCAGCGCGGGGGGAAACAGGAGGGGGTTGCTGATGCTCGGGGTATAGAGGATCTTTATTATCCCTGGTGTGCGTCTCCACCTCGGCCAGGTCGCGCTGCCGGCCTCCCTCGGGCGTGCAGCTCCCGGCACCGACGCGAGCACCCCCTCGTCTGCCTTCGCCGCTGCCGCCTCTCCGCCTCTGGACTCTCCACCCTGGACTCTTCTTTGGGCTCTCCTCGTTCGACTCTCTTCAGCTTCTCCAGCTACTGCAGGCTTCGGGCTCCAGACTTCCACACTCGTCCCCTCCGTTCCGACTCCTTCTCGTTCTGCTGACTGACGAACACCGTCCTTTTATCCCCCCGTAGCTTCGCCTTTGACCCCCTCCCTTTGACCTTTCACCTCGCTCCCCATTGGCCCGAGAAAAAGTGGGCGTGAAGGCTTTTTGATCCACAAATTTGCATATATCGATCGTTCTGGAGGCGGGGCCAAATCGCCCCTTGCTCACCGATTGGACGGCAAAAAGTGGGCGTGTGTCGTTTTTGATCCGTTTTTGAAGCACAAAATCCGTGATTTTGTACACGCTGTTCGACGCGCGCTCTGCACGAATCCAACACCGGTACCCACAGCGGGGCAAGAACGGTGGCGATGCTACGGTTGCGAGGTGTGACGTGAAGGTCGTGGCGGTTGTGGTGAAGCGGTGGTTGTGGTCGGTGGTTGATGTTGTGGTTGTGGTGGTAATCATGGCGGTTGGTCCAAAATAAAGATAGTAAAAGAAAAACGGCTATCCTGAAGAGTCGCAGCACGCATGAATAACATTTATTCCCACTAGACAACGGGTTTGGGCCTAACTACACATGGACTTGCCGAGATACCTCACCTAAGGGACCTGAATGGTGGTTTGCGAATCTGGTAACCACAACAATATATATATAGAGATATAGATATATATATATATATATATATATATATATATATATATATATATATATATATATATATATATATATATAGAGATATAGAGATATAGAGATATAGAGATATAGAGATATAGAGATATACAGATATAGAGATATAGAGATATAGAGATATAGAGATATAGATAGAGATAAAAAAAAGGTCTAAATGTTCAAGAGTCTAATATGTCTGATAGTGCAGCAGATAATCATAACAAATGTGCAAATTATGACTAAAGCATGAAATTTTTACCAGTGTTAGTACATACCATAAGCTTCATTTTCAGATTGGGAGGTGAGTCAGATTTGACCTCTGAGGATAGTGAGAGGTCAATTACATTGAAATTGACATTTTTTCACAATTCTGGTGCAGTTTGTCTGTTTTGGGAATCATTAAAAAGGGTATGTTGCCATGTGTTGGTCCCTTTATCTTCTGGAGAGCCTTTATACATAATCACACGATGCAACCATGACTGAACAAGTGCTTTAAATGAGGTCAGTGACCTCAGAAAACAAATTTATTGAAATACACATTTAGGTTATTGTGGTGTCCAGAACAGCTTGCATGAAATCGTGTTGTAAGATCATCTGTGCAACCTTAATTTTCAATGTGCACTGAACATAGTCTATAAGCTTAAAGTACAGTGAGGTCAGTTACTTCAGACACATGTACAGTACATACCGGTACATGTAATACACACACATTATCCATATAGACGCATAAATATAAAGGTGTCTGATTGCACCTAACAGTCTCCCGAACATGCACATAATGCAGTGCACTTGAGTGCAGCCTTGGTGCACTTGCAGCGGCCGGTACATCCCTTCTCGCAGCTGCAGTGGATCAGTTCGTAGCAAGATTTTGATGCCTCTGGTAGTGTCGTCCAAAGAGGCTGCCACCCAGAGGCCTCCTTTGTCCAGCCCCAGTCAGATGGGATTGGTAACTCTGGATTCAGGACCAGAGTTTGGTTCCAGCAGTTGCCCTGGAGAGATGCACGCTTGGAGTGCTGCCTGCATTGGGGAATGTTTTCTGAAGCCCTAGACTTGTGTGCGAAGAGCTATTTCCTAGCATCGTTCACTTCCATGGTGTCACTGGTGCGGTCATACATCAGCACAACGAAGCGCTCCAGCAGTGACATTGACTCCTCGCTGACATCACTTGGCATGCGTAAGAGTTCTTCAAAGGCATCAGTCACCTGTGGGAACACTTTCCAAATCTCCCAGGCAGTCTTCTTCCCTTTGCCAGCGAAAGAAGACAGTGTCGCACCCTGTGAGGGCATGGAAGATGGGGAGAGTAGCACATTGTCTTGGGTTCATGGCGGCAGCCAGTTGGTGAACAGCTATGTACCGGAAGCTGGATCCAGTACCAAGAGCTATCCACAGCTCGTCAGGATTGATGTTGTTGAATGAAGCCACAGCCAGTACCACAACATCAGTATCACAACATCAGTATCCACAGTGCGTATGGCCACCTTCCTGATCCCCTTCTGCACAGCATTTGCCACATGTAGAAGCAGGCGAGTGTCCGCCTCCTCATGTGAACATGGGACGAGGCTGGTCAAGTCGGACTCGGCAGGAGAGCACAGGACCTCAGTTCCACATGTTGCATACATTTCCTTGCCATCTGCTATTGCAAGACGAATGGCCTCTCGTGACAGGAAACCAAAGAGCTCAGTCTTGTTTTGATCTACACGAAGGAAGTCCTTCCAGTTATGAGGCATGACGGTAGAGGGAGCCACTCTCTTCCTGATGCCCTTGCCCCTCTAATGTCTGGTCGTGCCTTTCAGGCTGTCAGGTAGCTATACATCCCAGATGAGGTCGAGTCTGTTGACCTTTTCGAGTTTAGTGGAGATGTAAGATGCAAACACTGTGTTCACATACTCTTCAAAGGTCTTTGCCGTAACAGGATTGAGCATTTGAACAATAACTGCTCCGTCAAGGATTGTGGCATCAACCCCAGGTGCGCTTGTGGTTTCGGGTTGGTCTGATTTCAGGCAGTGTAGTAGATCTGCTTTGACTCCAAGGTGCAGTTTCCCTCCTGTTGATAATGCTGGTTGGGCTGCCTGGTTCTCGTGGTAGAAGAACTGGTCCAGATCCCCATCACGTGATTGGCAGGCAATATACAGCCTCGAGAAGAGACTACAGTCACTCTTCACTGCGGCGAGTTGGATCTGCTGCTTTGACTGCGTCTTGGTCTGTGGCCGACTGAAGAGTGGCAACTTGTTCTTGGGCAGTGTTTCTGTAACTGGCTTCGTGCATAGTTCCAGTCTTTCTTCAACAAACTTTGTGTAATGCTCCACACCAAGGGACTCAATCTTCCTCACAGTTTCTGCCACTGGGGTGTCCGTGATGTCTCGTGTCAAGGACCAGTAGGTCAAAGCGAGACATCTGTAAATAACTACCAACACTGTGTGGAATATGTAGACACTTCTATTGGAACACAAATGCATGCTTTGCACATCGTAAACATGTTTACCTTTAACGAATGAAGCCAAACATCAATATTTTGATATTTTTAGGGCATTGACCTCTCACTGTCCTCAGAGGTCAAAGCTAGACACCTGTAAATAATTACCAACGCTGTGTGGATATGTAGGCACTTTTATTGGAACACAAATGCATGGTTTTGTACATCATAAACATGTTTACCATGAACCAATGATGCCAAACTTCAATATTTTGATACTTTGAGGTCATTGACCTCTCACGATCCTCAGAGGTCAAATCTGCCTTACCTCCCGATCTGAAAATGAATCTTATGGCATGTACTAACACTGGTAGAAATTTCATGTTTTAGTCATAATTTGCACAATTCTTATGATATGAGAGATTATCAGCTGTACTATGAAGGATGTAAGGGGTTTGAATAGCATTAAGGTGTGAGGGGTCCAAAGGGACTTAAGCGGTGTGAAGGTCAAAAGGGTGAAGGGATCGAAAGGCATCTAAAGTGTTTAAATGGTCTTAAAGGTCTAATATATCTTGTGGATCTTATTGGTCTTTTGAGTCCTCAGGGTCCTTGGGGTATTGTGGGGCCTTTGGGTCCTCAGGAACCTTTGGGACTTTTCAATCCTTGGGAACTTTTGGGACTTTTTCAGTCCTCAGGGTATTTTGGGTCTTCTGTATATTTTGGGTTTGTGGGGTCTTTTGGGTCTTTGGGGTCTTTTGGATTTTCGGGGTCTTTTGGAAGTTGGGGAATTTTGTTGGTTCTGGGACTATCCCATTTACTCCCATTGACTTTAATGTTAACTCAGGGAAAAACGATTTGACCCAATCAATAAAAAGGAGTAAAAAAATTTCTCACAAACAGATCTCCTGCACCGACTTCTCTTTCTCCTCCCCCTTCTCTTCCACTCATCCTGCACCAACTTCTCTGCATTAAATTGTTTCTGGGACCAAGCTCTTCCATGAGCCTCGACTATGCATCAAAAATAATTTATTTTTTCCCTTCCACCCTCTTTCTCTTACCTATTTATACCCACATTTGAACAGAGATTCCTTCCGATAAACCCGACCTATAGATAAACTCTTCCAGAGTATATGCAACGAAACAAAAACCTGTTTACCGTCCATCCTTCTTTGCGGTTTATATCCTTTGTGAAAAATAACTCCTGAAACACAATCCTTGCCATTTGCTTGTGGAGTGAATAAGCCTGCCAAAAAAAAGACTTCCAAAGCCATATCAGCCGAGTGATGCTGTGGATTGTGGTGTATCACCTGACACTGAATTATGCAGTGGGTGGTTCTGGGTTTTTTTTGGGGGGGGGGGTTTTCAGACTAAAACTGAGCCGGTTTGCCAACTTAATGTTTATAATTATCATCCCAGCTTCAACAGAAAGTTGTTGAGAGATTCTGGGGCTTATCACATTTTGGTTGGAAAACGTGCGTAAACCCAGAAGATGTACTCGGTGTGCTTGCCTTCCCTCCCACTTGTATCACGTGGAGGTGTAAAAGTACTAGGACCATGCCAACATTCTTCTGGAAAAATCGACGCCCCTTCCCACTCTCAATTTTATTTAAACCGTGGAGATCAAGGTTTGACAAACACTTATCAACTCTCGTATCTGCTGTGATGGTGATTTTTGAAGAAATGCCAAACAACAGGTAAGTTATGCTGGAATTATTTAAGTATACTTAAAGGTATGAAGTACCTTAATTATTTCACATATTAGTTATT
>NC_140978.1:3709500-3737000 GCF_056783735.1 Eptatretus burgeri
TGGTCCAAGAAATACACCTCGTCAACATCTCTTCTACACTAAATATCTGGGAATACTTGAGTTCTGCCAGTCTTTTTTGCTTGATAAAGGACTGAGGCAACAACAACAATACTAGAACGCCACTAAGTAGAGCGTATACCTCTGCCAGGCTGAACAGTTTGCATTTTCTATCCAACTGATAGGCTGGATCTGGATCCGGACATGAACCAAAATCTAAATGACTTGTTCTTGTCATCCACCCAACTCATCCACGAAGTTTTGTCAAAATCTATCCACAAAGTTTTGAAATATCATGCTATGTATCGTTTTTAGCCCCATCTCTCAATTATGAAGAATCATTAAAAAATTCTCAGATCCGGTGCTTCACCGAAAACATAAATTCGTCCTTATCACACACACACACAACTTGTCTACATGCCTGGTGTTGGCTTAATGGTAAGGGTGGTGGGCTTGGGATCCTAGGATCCTGAGTTCAAATCCCCCTTGGCTGTTGAATTAATAGCAGGTGGGGTTGATTCTGCCTGTCAACCTTCTGCGGTCGGCAAAATGAGTGCCAGCTTGCTGGTATCCTGTGTCGGAGTGGCGACCCATCCAGGATTGTGCCTAATCGCCAAGTAGACTGCTGTGGCAGCACCAACGCTCTGCACAGAGTATGGTCCCAATGGATGGATGGAACCTATCTACCAAGTTTCATCCCAATCGGTCCATAAGTTTTTGAGATAATCCTGTTCACAGACTGACAAACAGGGGTGAAAACATAACCTCCATCCACCTTCGGTGGTGGATGTAATAATCATAATAAATACGTTAAAAAGGGTTTAAAAGGTGTGGTGATAAAAATGAGAGTGAAGGTTGGGTTGAAGAATCTATTGAGGGTTGTTTGTGGATCACAGGAGGCAAGAGAATGATTGATTATTCTTCATCACCAAATTGCTGCCAGTCTTGTTTTTGTGCACTTGTACGCTGGTGTGGAAGGAAGCAGTGTAGCCTGCTCCAAAAGGACGAGCATAGCATGGGCTTCTCTTCCTCCCAGCAGAGCACGGGCAGCTCCTAGCACAAGATTATAACAAAGCTTTGCATTCGACCTTATACATCACACCACAAGTGGTGTACATGGCTGCACATGGGTACCAAATTACAATCATTCATACCTTGAAGGCTCGCTGTAGGATGGGGCGCTTGATGAGAGAGTGGGCCGTGCCTCGAGGTAGTGGGCAGACGAAAATCATTAAGGAAGGTGGGTTGCCTTTGTCCAGAACGGTGTTCAATATGGCATCTATCCCATGGTGGGACATGTTTGATTTGATCACGCAGTGGGGACCAAGTACCACGATAAGACGACGACTCAAGCTCAAAGCTGACCTCAGTCCCTCCATATCTGTACAAAACAAACAATTTATCCATCCAGTCCTCTGTGAAGGCTTTGTTTTATCATTGTTTTAAAAGAAACCCAAGAAAATTCTCAATTTTTGAGAAAGCCCATATTTAATTAAAATGATTCAAACCAAGCCATTACATTATAAATTAGAAGGGCACTCAGTGGAGTACATACCTCTGCCACGTCATGCCTGATCCACGAGAACATACCAGGCCCAATACATTTTTGAAATATGCCATATATTGCTTTTGGCCCCATCTCTCAATGGTGAAGAATCACTTAAAAAATTAAATAATTATCGTATCCGGATCTGGATTCGGATCTCCACCAAAAGCGAATCAATTCTTCGTCACACATCCGTGTCCACCAAGTTTTGTCCGAATCCATCCACAACTTTTTGAGATATGATATATCCTTTTTAGCCCCATCTCTCAATGGTGAAGAATCACTTAAAAATTCTGTTTTCCGGATCTTCACGAAAATCTAATCAGTTCATCCTTCTTACATGCCCAACCTGCCACCAAATTTCATCCGAATCCGTCCGCAACTTTTTGAGATATCCAGCGCACAAACTGACAAACAAACGGACAGACAGGGGTGAAAACATAACCTCCTTCCACCTTCGTTGGCGGAGGTTATAATAACTATTGCTATAAATCAGTGTTGGTTAACTTTATAGAATATTGGGCAAGCTGTTTGTCACATAACTCTGATTATCCTCAAAGCCATTGTTCTGACAACCTTTCACAATGTTATTTCATTTCTTGTTTGTGTGAATGTTAGTTTATTGAAACAGGAGAACATTAAGTGGAGAGATCAAACGTTTACAAAAGAACATTGAGAATGGTAATACACTGCACCGTCATGAAATCGGTATCCCCACCCTACGCTGATGCTGTAGACATTAAAGATCCGCATAGTGTTTCTCAAAAATAATAATTCCATTTTGTGCTGCTGTACTGGCTGAATTTCCCAAATATCGTTTAAATGTGATATGTAAGTTTCTTATGAAATAATTTAGATGTTAAGTTAGAGTAAGGTAATGGTCTGAATGGAGTTGATTCTGAGAATATTTGTGTGTTGATGTATGAAGGGTATGAGATGTGGATATGGTATGTCCAAGATGAACCAAATGGCTCCTCCCATGTCTCGGTGTTCTTGGGGTAGGAGAGGGGGGAGCAACTATATAAAATAACGAGACAAAGTTATCAAGGATTACTGAGTTTGTCTCATTGGCAAGAATACGTACATTGGCAAGAATTGGCATTGCGAGCATTGATCCAAAGACTGTAGCATAGTCGCTTCTCCAGTGCTTCAGGCAACTCTTGGAGTGCAAAGTTCAGCTCAGCTTGTGTGGCATCCAATGCTGTTACAATGCAGGCATCAAACCGCTTGCCATCTACACACAAGAAAGGTGTGCAGTTACCTTCTGTTTACCTCATTTTGGCAACACTGCACCTTATTTCTGTCTTCTTTTTTCCACTCATCGTTAAAGCTTGAGTGGCATGAACGTGGCAGTTTGTTTGTGTGTTCCCTTTCACAACATACGTTGATGGCATTGTCTGGTTTCACCTCTATGGTTGAGGGGCGAAGAGGAAGAGGCAGACCTGATACGTGCCTGATTGATGGGGTGAAGGCTGCAACCAAGCTGTCTCTGCCAGAGCTTCAGGAACAGTTCAGGATGGGGATGTTTGGAGAAATCTGATCATGGATGTCACCAGAAGTCTGACACGACTCGACAAAACTCAATAACTAGATTATCTCTCCACATCTATTTGCAGGTTGCTGTGTTTGTTTCCTGCCCACTTCTCTCTCTCTCTTCCTGTTCGTTCATTCCCTTGTCCCACTGCCACACTGTCAGTGTGTTGCCTTCTACCCTTCGTCCTTCGTCACCGCAGTCTCTCCATGAACCTGGAATTTGTATGTCTAATATATAAAGCTCTTTCTAACCACTCACTGACTCACTGACTGATATTAAAATTCGGTACCTTCCGGGTGATTTAGAAAGCCGAAAATTTTGTGTGCCAATGGACATCGAAGCCGGTAAACAGGAAAAATTCACAGACTCGTCAGACAACATTCATAAATGAAAATATAAATTAATGAAAAAAAATGCAGGTGAGTGACCCAAGACAATTGGGAAGCACAGTTCATATGCTTACAATGTGTAAGCATACGGTATGCTCGCATACCCCATGAGTATATACATAGTTCGGGTTAGGGAAAATTAGAGCTTACCGGGTGGTGGTTCTTGAGCAAGATAATGTCGGTAGAACAGAATAATGTCAAATCGAAGTGCATATCCAAGAGTAAATAAAGTGATGAGGGTAGAAATGGTACCCACAACTTCCCAGATCCAGGTCTTTTTCACTTGATCTCTGTATTTCCAGCTCCCTTCTGCAAGTTCAGCAAATGTTAGATTCTTCATATCAACATAATGCCATCATTTTATAAATATCAATTCACTGAGGTATAAATATCTATATCAATTCAATATTAATGATATTCATAAATATCAATCAATAAATATCAATTAGGAATCAGATCACTAATTCTATCTGATCCTCCCATCAACACTGAAGGACAGCTGAAGCACTGATGCAGTGCTCTCATAAGTTTAGGAAGGAACTTGTACTTTGGCAAGGGTACTGGCACACAATGACCAAATTTGCACACAATGAGATATGCAGAAACCCCGTGAAATTGCAACTCTCAAGTGACCATGAGACCTGAAACCAATTTTGTTTGTGATGCATATACTATATACAAATTGTAAAAAAGTAAATAATAATGATAAAAGTAAATTTTCTTTTACAATATCACGAGATTCCCAGAAGTGCTCGGACAAAGACGTTTATAATGACATGGTTTTTATGGTCACTGGTTGAGTCCTTTTAAAATAAAATAATTGGAAATGATAGCAAGGACCTGCGTAACCGCCGTGGGGGAAAAAGCCCTGCTTGAGAGAATGCTATGTAGTTATTTGGCGATGAATATACAACAGCCCGCTGCCTCAATTGTGACGTCTATCGGCTCAAAATCCTTTTGACTCTCGCTTTGGTCATTTTACATTGAAGGGAAAACTTATAGGGAGGGCATGGCAATTGTGAATGTGACAACTCTAAAGATGTCTTTGGCTTTGCATATCACGAACATGGCAGCTGTTTGATTTCTTTTTTATCACATTGAAATTGTGGGTGGAGTCAGGAAAGTTGTCCAACCAATGGGTAGAACGGAATGTTACACACAGATGAACAAGCGTATTATTATATGGATGCATGGCTACTAAAGCTGGATTTGAAAAACAATGAGTAACAATATTTTTTCCGCTTTCTTGTCACCAACAGGGGTGACAAGAAAGCTAGATAAAAACATTGGGCATCACTCACCAACAAAGTTTGAATGCTTTACCTTCATTTTTTTATAGGTAGTTTGAGCATTGATGGGTGATTGTGTGCATGTGTACGGAGTGTTGTTGGTGAGGGTCTCGTCAAGGGGTGTTGTGTGGTTGATGTGTGTTTTTAACCAAGCCCATGCCCCCTTCCCTGAGGGGAGGAAGAAAAAAAATAAAATAATAATAATTTAAAAAAAATACAAAATCTACAAAAACTTAAAAATAAAATAAAAATTTAATTGCATTTTCTTCTTTGGATCTTGTGCAGATAAATTAGTATGGTGTTCACGTAGGCATGATGGGCTGAATGGCCTCCACCTCTGTCTGTTTTCCTTGTATCATTGTTTTCATAGAGTGACACGGACCCAGAAGTGAAGCCACGTCCATTTAGTGCAATACAAGTAAAGTTCACACTGAGATGTATCTGCTCCACTTTTATGATGTTGAGTCCTTGTTCCACAGTTTCATATCCTCCCGTTTTGTTCACAATTCTGCCACAATGACACACGGCACTGATTTTTCACTTGAGCATAACATACAGCTGGACTGTAAATGCAGGAAAAAAAATTTTGAAATACAAGAATAATGAGGTAGATCTCAAACACAAGTAAAAGCTTATGTAATATCAATGTACTCCCTCAACATTACAACAAAATACGATTCAATTGCAGAAGATAAACTTGCTTGGACCAAACAAAATAATTGTGTTCCAAGCAGAAATAAGTTGATGAATTGGTGTCATGAAGTTTCTGGAAAAGTTTTAAGAGCATTTCTTCATTTTTCTTCTTTGGGGCTATACACAAAATATGTGACTTTTTTTGGCAAATTTTTGGCCCCTTCTCCACTCTCCCCACGGTGACACTCGGTGATTCTTTGCCTGACCCCCCCCCCCCAAAAAAAAATCATTCTGTGAATGAGAGCAATGCTGCCTTTTTACAATTTTGATCAGCTTCAATTCCGCAAGTTTTGATCGAAGGCAACTGGCAGTTCAATCACTGAGATATTGTTGCCCTTCAGGTCCTCCCAAATTTTTAAAGCTTCTTGTTGAACTTCCTTCTTTCTCCTTTACGGAAATGCCCTCTCGTAGCTTCAAATTAATTATTTAAGCAGCAATTCTGCCTTTTTTTTTGATGAATTTAACCAAAAGCAAGGTCTTTCTATATTGACATGTCCTTTCATGGTGAAGGGAAATCCACGATGGCTGCACCCATGAAGAGGAAAATGGTGTCAGAGAACTGTGGCTCTGACACCCTCCCCCCACCCCCCCCGAGACTTTGTGATGCTCCGAGAAACACCTCCACCCAGAAAATGTCACAGATTTTGTGTTCAGCCCCTTTCTAAATTTTATAAACTGGATGCAGCTCATATGTTTCAACAAGAAATGTTTTTTAAGGACTTGTGGCTTGACATCATATCGTAGTGAAGAACTAGATAGTTAGAGGTACCCACGTGCTGTCATTGTCCTCTGTAATCCCTGTAATGTGAGAATCAGTTGAAAAATTCCTGTCAATGAGCCACCAGACTAGAGGTTTCAACATGCCAGCAATTGTGTATCGAGCCTGACATATCAGGCGCAACGGTTTACCTGGAGTGCCATTTAAAAAAAAAAAAGAGAACATAAAATCAGACTTTGTAACCCAATAACCCATAACTAACTGCTTTCCACCATCCATGTCTCATCAATACACAGTGCCTGTATCAATAAATTCTCTGTGCCTGTATCAACTGCCATCTTGATTTCTCTATGCCTGTATTAAAGATCCTCATGCCTGTATCAACTGCAAAACCCCTTCACTGTCATTATACTAGCAACTATGTATGCGCTACACTGGTTATTGCTGCTTGGATCCTAACCAAAAGGATGTGTTTGCTACACACCAACCTATCTGTTGTCCACAAACAGATTTAGAGAGGTTACCAGGAAAATTCTAATTCGGGGAGAAGGATAAACCTCCGGCTATGCAGAGACCGCATAAAGTTTCTGCAGGGGCACATGGCTGAAGGTTTATCCTTCCTGATACCTCTGCATGGCCTAGCCTGATGCATATCACTGCTTTTTCCGTTAGTAATAATTATCATTAACATAATGGAATGTGTTATCTCATAAATGTAATTTTGAACAATAATCATTGTATTCAAACTTTTCAGAATAATTAAGTATTAACTACAGTTGAATGCCTTTGGTGAATACATACCGAGAACTACAGCACGGGTGACATTCCCTTGTGGGTAGATCATAACGGGCAGTTTGACTATCACTCGGTCTGTGGAACAAATGCCTCACCCAAGTTAACAAATCACATAAGTGGTTAATTGAAGTATTTGAAAACCTGCAGGTCACCACTCTCCATGGGGTCTTAATGCATATCCTAGGTAACCTCGCTGGGGTCTGAAGCTGCCATGTTTTTTGGCCTGCTCAACCATGCCTTGACTTGAAACAGGCCACAACGATTTCTTAATGACAGTTATTTTTTTCACTTTCCTCAATCATGTTATCGAATGCCTGTTCATCATAGCTATGGATCGCTGGGTATATTGCAATGCTTATAAATGCCCAGAGACGTCAGCGTTTGTTGCTTTATTTCATTTCCGCACATGCGATCACCACGAGTATCTTTTAGACTAAGCAAAATTACAAAATTTAAACTCCACAATCGAACTTGTACAAGCAGTTCCGACTCATAGAAAAGTGTTCATTTATCCAATTCGGACATATTTGACAATCCGGTCGTCTCTGTGAGGTGTATGTTAAATATTGTTGCGAATCTGGAAGCCATGAACACTCAACATTCAGGTCCCTATAGAACAGTTATATCGGTAATTGTGTGTTTCTAGTTAGGGTCCCGTCCCTAGTCTAATGGGAATTAAATGTTCGTGCGCGGCAGAGTTATTTTGATAGTCAGGGTTTTCTTTTACATTTTTACACCCCATATCACAACAACAACAACACCTTCACTCCATCCTGATGCCATAATGCTCGCGGCATTCTTCGCGTGCTCGCCAGCAAGCGCACGCGTGGGCGGAGCCTAACGTAGGCATGGCATCCATCTAAGCCAATCGGCAAGGAGCGGGGTCTCACCCGCCCCGTTTCCGACTCAGCACCATCGCCATTAGGCACGTAGCCAGAGGTAAGGAGGTGGGCGGAGCCACACACGCCTCCGCTCCGGACTCAGCTACGTTCTCGTCCTTCAGCTCGACTTCCCTCCGAGCTGAAGGAATAATAAAGACCCTTGAGGTCCATCTCTTTTCTTGTGGTGTGTATCTGTGTGCGGGCCTGTCTTATTTAAGTAGCAACTGGTTAAGTGCTTTTGCTGTACATTATTTACATTCTTTATAGTCGGTTTAACTCTGCCCTTTATGTGTTCCTTCCACAATTATTGTAAATAAATACCCCTATTGTTAAATGTTTCAGCTCGTCTTTGTCCTTTCCTGCATTGATTTAACACGGTGCGTGTTAGGTGATTAAAAAGGCCGTTGCTGCTGTAGATGTACATTTGGACTGACGGGACCTCGGTAACCATCCGCTCGGGTTACGCACTGGTCGAGCACGCGAACGACTCATCCCGTTCGAGCCCCATCGAGGGTGTGAATTCCTCAGTAGCTCGCCACGTGGGCCTCTAGGTATTTTGAAGTTTGGCAAATAACCGTGTACCATGTGGTTGAATTATTGACGATTCACGGTCCTGTAAGGGACCCGTACCTCCGGAGTTATCCGAGGGTAACAATCTGAATTCCGGGTGTTCGGTGGAGCCGAATCTACTGCTCCACCTAGCGGTCATGCTCGCCACCGATACCCGGCCCACAACAATATGACGGTTCGGTAATTGCCAATTATGTGCCAAGGAAGCTGTGTCTTATATACTGTTTCGTTGGAGTGTTCAAGCCACTTGGCAAGGGCTCTAAAATATTGGTACTTTCACTGAATACTGTATATCAATCGACAGGGGTCACTCGCCTGTGTTGGCCACGTGTTATTCTGCAGTGCAACAGGCGGTGACTGGCTCAATGAAAGTGGAAAATTTTGTTTTCCATGACGCTTCCACTTTTTGTGCATTCTTCCATGATACGACCCGTCACTTCGACATGGATACATATAAAAAAGAAAAATAACTTGCACATCTCGCCTCGACTGAGCTGCGCGATGGCAGGCGGACTCTCGGGTGGTGCCTCACCAGCTGAAAATGTTGTGCAATTTCATTTTTCGACGACAACGCTTTGTTGAACTTTTTGTGTGATGTGTTTTCATTATCTACCCATCACTTCGACATTCAAACATTTAAAAAAAACCTCCACTGACCTCGTGTTCGAAGTTCTTGTTTGGAATTCCTTCATGTTGGTTTGAGCAGTGAAAAGCGTTGGCCGACATTTTGTGAAAAACTGCATTTTATTAATTTTTTGCTTGAATTCCATTTTAAAGAATTATATTTAAATTGGAAGCCTTTGTGGTTCTCATTTTTGGTTCACGGGCGCCAGCAGTGTTGGTTTGCGGGCACCAGTAGTGACAACTATTTTTGTTGTGTCTGTGTGTCTGTCTGTCTCTCTGTCTGTTTGTGACTCTCTCCAGAGCATAGCTCCATGACGTTTGATGCGATCTTGATGAAACTTGGACACAAGCTAGATATCATGGTCGAGTTGTGTCTTTTTGTATGAGGGGCGTCCCACGCCCCTTGTGGGTGGAGTCACGTCCACTTGAACTTTTTATTTATTTTTAGTGGTTCGTGGGCGCCAGCAGTGACCACTATTTTCGTTGTGTCTGTGTGTCTGTCTGTCTGTTTGTGACTCTCTCCAGAGCATAGCTCCGTGATGTTTGAGGTGATCTTGATGAAACTTGGACGGACACAAGCTATATGTCATGGTCTCGTTATGTCTTTAAGTATGAGGGGCGTCCCACGCCCCTTGTGGGCAGAGCCACACCCACTTTAACTTTTTTTCTCGATTTTTTTTTTCCCCGCAATTTAGTTTCCTAGAAGCTGTGCGTAATGTCCATAAGTACAACATATAAAAATCCGATTTGATTTGGTAAATTTTGATGGAAGAGAGGTTTTTATGGTAGGGCTTCCTCAAAAGCTTCCACTAACTCAATTGTACCTATCGTGGCATTGCTCAATAATGCCCGCGAACCATCGTCACCTCCCGGCTTGTTGTGTACTTTATTCGTGTGGAATTTCATACGAAACTTGGAACAGGCCGTGTTTGCTCTCACCCGGTGATTTGACAAGCTTATAGTGGAGCAGCAGGGGCCACCAAAAGAGGGAGATACCTACACCAGCAGTACCACATTTTCTAATGTGGTTATTATTGACCACCTACTATCCCTGTACATGAAAACCAATGATGCCAGTCTGGGAAATGGTGGCATTCTGAGAAATAGGTCAATTAAGTTCGTTGACCCCTGAATTTGGCAATATTTACTAAAACGGCTATAGTTTTTATAATTTTCATTTTACAATAACTTGATATACATCAAACTGATCCTAAGGCAATAGGCTATAACATGCAATAACAAAAAAGAACGTGTGGCTGAAAATAGTAAGTACAGAACCAATTTTATTACAACTTTTGCCCCAAACATCCAAATTTTCATATTTTTCATATACTTTTAGCATCACTCATCACATGCATAATATAAAAGTATCAAATATTAAGCATTAAAAAGTTTCTCTCGAGTCTGCTGCAATTATTCATATATAATACATTGTATTATCTTAAGTGTAAATCACATTTTCATCACATTTTGTCCAAGATGCCTGAAAATACCTGAAAATATTATTATTCAGTACTCATGGCATATGACCAAACTCATGGCACATGGCACAAACAAACTTGATTAATTTCATATTTATTAAGAGAAAAATTTGTTGCAAATATTATATTGTCACAAGGAACTATATTTGTTGATGAGTATATCAACAACACACAGGGATGGACCCAGGATTTGTGTAAATGAGGGGGGGGGGTACAAATTCTTATATACTATAAATATTTTTAAAATGGTAATTTTTCAATGTACTTTGTTGAAAATAAATTTCAAAGAAATATTGAGGTTCGCGGGCGTGTTTTTCATTTTCAAGAGTGTTGGCCCACTATAATGGCTGTTTGTACAAACTCTCCACTTTTGGTATCAAATACAATCTTTCTAACAAAATTATCAGTTACTAAGATAAATGACAGGAAACTGTCAACATTATTGTTACATATTATGTTGATATCTAGTCTGCATCTTCTTCTTCTTCTTCTTTCGGCTGCTCTCGTTAGGGGTCGCCACAGCGGATCATCCGTTATGATCCGCATAGTGATTTGGCACATGTTTTATGCCGGATGCCCTTCCTAACACAACCCTGGTCGCCTCTTATGACACAGGGATATGGTACACCTATTTTAATCAGGGTATACACCGGCCCAGTATACTGGTACTCATTTCGCCGACCTCGGAAGGATGAGAGGCTGAGTCAACCCCCTGGTGTATTAATTCAGTGGCCCAACGGGGCTTGAACTCAGGACCTTTTGGATCCCAAGCCGCTGCCCTAACCACTGAGCCAACACCAGGCTTGATATCTAGTCTGCATCTGCGTCTTAATTATCACTATAAAATGCAGAGAGAGTAAAGGGATTTGAACATGATTTGTCTCCTCCATCCACCAAGGCTTCACAGGTGCATGCTGCTGTGCATGGTTGGCCATTCTCCAAGCAAGAACACTCCACTGCACAGGTATTGGGTTGACAGTCACACACAAGGTCATTTAACAACTCTGGAGCAGCTGGCGATTGACTAATCATTTGAGGCTCGAGACCAGTGCCACCTGAGTTGTGTTCGAAGCCATATGCTGTTGCATCAGGTAAGGTTGGAGAAGGGTAAGCAGCTTGTCTCCATATTAACAGCTGATATAAGCAGAGCGAAGTAGATGCAGACTGAAAGCGTCTTCTGTTGGTGGTAGTTTCTTTCCCTGGATGTTCCTCTGTCCAGTCTTCTGACACCTCAGGGCATTCAATGACATGCAGTTTGTCTTGCCATACATGTAGCCAACAAACTTTGTGGCTGCCATTTCTATCTCCTTTGAAATGTTTTGCTCATCAGATCTTAGCAGACCAAGAGGCTGGAACTGGTCGGCTTTCTGCATCATTATCCTAAAGGCAGTGCGCTTTTCATGGCTGAAAAAAGAGCATACTGTATCACAACCAGTCACGCAGTAGACTGACAAGAATTGTCTGCTGTTCAGTGGTGAGTGTATCATAGATGGTGTGCACAGGTATATAACGGGTAAGCTGTGTGTGCCTGCCATCACGACCAGTCAAAAAGAAGATCTCTTTGGTCTTGATTGCTTGTCTATGGTGAACTAAGAGGACAAGAACATCAGCAGCAAATTGTTGCTTTCTGTTCTGACTTGCAGTGATAGAGCGACCACTGACATAGTTGATGTAGCATGACTTTTGTCTGTGATAACGAGCCTCAATGGCAACCAGATCACGATTGGGTACACCCTGAAGTCTGGTTATCATGTCATCATCTTGCTTAGCCTTTGCAGCTTGAAGAACTCGGGTGTACATGTTGGGATGCTCAGGGTCATCTTTCACAGAGGACTCTACCATGGACCAAGATAATCAGTGCTTTGAGCTGCAAGGATCTCACTACAGATGAAACAGCGAGATTTCCAGTCAAACTTCACAACTGATGCCTTGGATCTTGTAAAGCGGTTGGCACACCCACCACTTGCACCATCACCATTATCACTACGAGAATTACCACCATCAACCAAAACTACATCAGAGTTATCAACTGTTTTAATAGCTCTTCTGATGTGATGTTGGCTTACATATGTTGATCTGCATTGTCTGTTACCTGAACACCACTGTTCCAGAAATTATATCAGATTCATGGGCCAAAAGTTTTTGACTAACTGAGTCATTCCGTTGTCTGCATGCTGAGAATAAGGACAGTAGTTTGTTAAGCACTGGAGTGACTGGCTGTTCCTTTGATGAAAAGGATTTTGTGCAGAAAAGACACTTATCAATGTCAATGGTATCTTCTCTCTTAGCTTTCTTGGCAATGGGAGCAGTGTCAAATTCTGCATCCATATTGTAATAATAGACTGTTCAGTGCTGTTGAAGTAATCTTGAGTCCACTAAGACAAAATGTGGATCTGCCTGCAAGCGTAAAAAATATTGGTCACCAATAGTTTGGCAGAATAAGTCTATTTCATCCACTAAATTGAAAATAATTCAATGTAAATTCATAAGTATTTTAGACCTAGGGATAAACCCTATTCGTATGACTTTATTCTTTTGGGGGGGTTATTTTTCACAACACCATGTACCTTACATAAAATTTATGCAGAAATGACTTCCATTTTAGACACAATCTCATGACAATACTATTTAACCCCAGCTCAACAGCCTGTAGGCAAAACATTCAGTATACCACATGTTTTTCCATCAGAAAATTTGCTACATGGTAATACATCTTCATCACAAGACTATTCATAATTAAAAAAAAAAAGAAACAAATATTTTCATACTTACATTTTAACAGAGAAGAGGATGTCACATAAAACATGCTGCAGTATGTGTAGTCTATGGCATCTGTTCAAGTGTGACTGACCTAATTTCATATACATTGTAAACTCATGGCTGATGAGAGTGCTATTTATAGCAGTGCCACATGTAGGGACAATCTCAGGAATGTGGGGGTCATCTCAGGATTATTGTTGCATATGGGATCATCTTATATAATCCAATATTCTTTGTCAGGGGCATTATTTTAGGGTTGGTTCAGGGTTTAGGGGTGGCACTTTTTTTAGTGCATATGTATTTAGTGATATTGAGGAAGGGGGAGGGGGTGTTGGTACATAGGTATTTGTAACCCCTCCCCCACCCCTTCCAAAAATTCTGGATCTATCCCTGTGTGTTATTGATATACTCATCAACAATTATAATGCCTTACAACAATATATTTTTTCAAAGACATTTCATATAAAATTAATGGTCATTTGCCATGAGTATTGAATAATACCATTTTCAGGTATTTTCACACATCTTGGACAAAATGTCATGAAAATATGATTTACCTTTAAGATAATAGAATATATTATATATGAATAATTGCAGCAGACCGTAGAGAAACTTTTTAATGCTTAATATTTGATACTTTTATATTATGCATGTGCTGAGTGATGCTAAAAGTATTTGAAAAATGTGAAAATTTGGATTTTGGGGGCAAAATTTGTAATAAAATTGGTTCTGCACTTACAATTATCAGCCACATGTTTTTTTTGTTTTTTTGTTATTGCATGTTATAGCCTATTGTCTTCGGATCAGTTTGATGTGTATCAAGGTATTGTAACATGAAAATTATATAAACTATAGCCGTTTTAGTAAATATTGCCAAATTCAGGGGTCAACGACCTTATTTGACCTATTTCTCAGAATGCCACCATTTCCCAGACTGGCATCATTGGTTTTCATGTACAGGGATAGTCGGTGGTCAATAATAACCACATTAGAAAATGTGGTACTGCTGGTGTGGGTATCTCACTAAATAAGCCTCTTTTCTGGCCCCTGCTGCTCCACGATTCGTGGGAAACCAACCATTGCCTTTTAAATTTGAAAAAAATTTAACTGATGCTTTAATGGAGTCGTGTACACCTGGAACATATGACTTCAAGAATTGATGCTCTGGTAACACATTACCTCGGTGTGGCCAGGATGAAGATACAGACGTAGATGTACAGTAGGTTTTAACTTCTAACCTTAGCAGCGTGCGAGCGATCGCATTTTCCTTTGTGCTCGTGGCTGTTTCTAAAGCAGGGGGTTATCTTTATATGAACCGGGTTTGCTTCAGAATCGTTAGGAGTTTCTCTTTGTGACTTTGAAAGCTGATAACACACAATTTCCAAGCCGTTTGCAACATTAACATGTTTTCTAAATTGCAGAGCCAATTTTTTTTTACTTGTCATATGATGATTAGCAACTGTTTATAGATATTAATGTTTCTGCACATCTTGAAAAGTCAATAATGCAACGTTGTTTTTAATCGATTAGTGAAATTCACCCAAAACAAGGGTGAAAGCTACACAAGGTTTTTGGGTTGTATACAGTATGTATTGTACTCTGAATTACACTGACTCCAATCTGCCGATTACCATAAGATTGACGATTGTGTGTGTGTGTGTGTGTGTGTGTGTGTGTGTGTGTGTGTGTGTGTGTGTGTGTGTGTGTGTGTATGTATGTATGTGTGTGCCCTCCATAACTCCAAAACCCAAAAACCTAGCAGCTTGAAACTTTGCATACATACTGTACAAAGAAAACTCCAAGGAAGTGCAAGAGTGAAAATTTGGTGTTTGGGTTGATTAAAACACTTCTTTTGAAGATAATTAACTGCCTTATTTAATTATATCCTTCATCAGGTGCAACCTCGGCCACCACTCTCTGGGTCTGAAGGTGTTTTCTGGGTAACCTCGCTGGGGTCTGAAGCTGCCATGTTTTTTGCCTGCTCAACCTCACCTTGACTTGGAACAGGCCGTAGTGATTTCTTGACAATAAAGTTGTTGTTAGACAATAAATAAAGACAATAAAGAGGAGGGGAGTTAGCAGAGAGAAAATGTAATGTTTTATGAACAACACACACACACACACACACACACACACACCTCATCCATTTATCGTGGATACATCTTCATGGAACGGGCATGGCGTGGCTATTGTGAATCGGAATGTACTTCACACCACTTATCCTAGCAGATAGCTTTGGCTTACCGCAGCAGGAAAATGGTGAAGGTATTATTTATTTTGTTAGTTTCCAATTGTGCGTTGAGTCAGACCAGCTCTGCAGTGAGCCAATGGGTGGAAGACACAGCTCGACTAATGAGGTGTGCTGGCCTTTGGCAGTGTTATATGTAACATGATATCTGTTAACCAATGACATTGCATATAAATGAAAAAGCCAGAACAGTGATCTTTAAAGGCTCTGGTGGTGGATGAAAATACCCTTTGGACAATACTCAGATCGGACTTGGGCTCTGTGCAAAATATGGTAGTCGTCGGTCCGGCGGTCCTTGCAAAAAACGCGAACAGACAGACGACGGGCATCCGATTAATCTCATTTATGACAGTAGATTACGTCTCAATAAATTTTCGACTGGACTCCTACTTTTGCACCTCACTGTATATACGTATACTACTTTAGTATCCTGAGCTTTTGTATTTTGTCATACCTCGAATGGAGAGATTCCATGTGCGGCTGAACTTGTATTTGGTACCAGCAACCCATGTGCTCACAACACATGTGTAGTTCCCAACATTCTCCTGCTGCATATGAGGAATAATAAAGATGGTGGAATTATTGGGCTGGCTCAGCTGCTTGCATTCCTTGTGAGAAAGGGTAAAAGACAAGTGCTTGGATTAGCATCGGAAACCAAAGTGGTTCCTGCATTCAAATGCTTAGTTATGAAGAGAGCTTGTATAGCTGTACTGATGATACTATATAGTATTTTCTCTGGAATCATACATGTACATGAATGCTCTCCCCCGGGGTACATTTGCAAAACCGTCACAATATTAATGGACAAATTCACTCGAACTTGTCAAACCATTATAATTCTCAATGCTTCACTGCTTCGGCTCTGAACCCACAACCTCTGGGATTCTATGTAATTTCACTCACTGTTTTCGCGACATCTTTGCGCTTTCATCCAATCTGATAAATCCTTCCTCCGCTAGTTAAATAGTGTTGAAAACTAATATCTCGGCACAACTACCATTAGTTGATGAATGTTAAATATCCCATGGTGTCCGTTACCAAGAGTAGATGAGCTATCGCCGGCACCATGAACAACTTCTTTAATATACAGGGGGTACAACATTAGCGGCACCGCCATGCCATCCAGCAAATGATCTCCCTTCAAACCTACTCCACCAATCTCCCTTCTATTGAAGAAAAGAAGAAAATATTATCATCAAGCTAGAAAGTGTGTTTCCTCCTCTCCTTTCCTTTTGGTCATTACATACCATGTCCATGTGTTGTGTTTTAATGTTGGAGTGGGCTACAATTTCGATGAATTGCCTTTTCCTGAGTCTATTTTCCTTTTCAAACAGCTGGCCACATGTGTTCATGCAAAAGAACTGTAAATAGCACACCAACCTTGTACCACAGAACATTTTTCATGGGGAGATCGTCAACAAACGGACACGTGAGCTGCACAGATTGGTTGCAGATGCCCTTTGCATGGAAATGTGAGTTGTGGCTGTGACAGATGTGTCCATCTCTGGGCCACACCAAAAGCCTCATGCATACAGTGTCATTCCTGGAAGGAGAACAATGCCGTTTATTTATATGTTTCATTTCATCTCTCGAACGACCACCACGGTGAAGAGGTATCTAGTTATCGAGCATGTAATTCAAACAACCCCTTTATCCTTCCCCCTTCCTCCCTCACCCACCTCATTCACGCAGCCTACACATTACTTTTACAAACTATCAGGACTAGAGTGATGATTGGTAGAACAACATGCTTCACTTCCTCAAAATACTTTTCCATACATATTATGCACAACAGCACAAGTACATTTCCGTTAATGAAAGGTGAATCTCTCCACTGTAACAAAGAACATCAACAATATCAATACAGCAAAAAAAATCATAAAAGGTAACATTCAAAAACCATGATATGAATAACAAGATAAATGTTATGAACTTGTGGTTGGGAGGGATAGCATTATGGAGTGTTTTATGTTCTCTTCATCCAGATAAAAACTGTCATCTCGGTGTTTCACAGGCAGGGTGATTCATCAATGTGTGCGATGTCCTTGGATTCAGATGGACATGGACGTTAAAACAGCATGTTCAAATGGGGCATACGAAACACCGCCTGGAGACCACCCGGAGACGTCCATCGGGGTGGAGGGAGAGGGCTTTGGGAGGAGGTAAGCATGTCGGGTGAGCAAGGGGTCGCCAACAAGCCCCGTCTTCTTCCATCTTCTTTGCTCTGGATATCCCTCTTACTTGTTATTTCCCAGAGTAAACGAGGTGCCTATGTCTGCAATTTCATGGTAAGTTAACTGTCTAAGGGGCTTGTGTGCTGGGGTAAGACTTTCTTTTGTGACACTGCATTGCTTGTGAATTTGTGCTTGTTTGTTAAATCAACCAATCGTTTCCAACTTGCCTGATTGACTTTCTCTATTGGTTAGACAGAGTACGTAAATAGTGGATGGGGGTTTACCCTGCTGTTTGGCAATGGTCAGTGACTAGCCGACGTCCCACTTCCGGTTCCGTTCAGCCGTTCTTGATTTATAGAAGTGGGGCATAGAGAGCATGGTTCCCTATCTGAGGGGATTCATTTGCCGGGAAAATAATGTCGGAATTGGACGCGAGGACCCTACCTAAATTAATCGTCTCAGATGGCATCCGTTGTGCTTAGGAACCAGTCATGCTGCAGAGTTATCCGCGGCTCATCGGCTTCATCATCGAAGGTCGGAAAGTGGGTCCGAGTAACCCCTCGTGACCTGGCCGGCAAATCCGGAACAATATATAGTAGATATACACTATGTACTGTCAGACGCCGCTATTTGTGGGGGCATATGATCTTGGAAAGTGCTGCGAATAGTGAATCTGCAAATAGCGGGGCATTGTTTCAATGGAAAAAGTGGGGATCGGTTCCCAGCAGTTCGTGACCCTCAAATATTACTGCAAATGGTGAAGCCGCGAACGTTGACACCACAAATTGTTTCAATGGGAAAAAGGAGGATAGGTTCCCGGCGGTTCTTGATTCAGGAAAAATGCTGTGTATGACGAATCCACAAATGGCGAAGCCACAAATGCTGTGCATTGTTTCCATGGAAAAAGGGGAATGGGTTCCGGGTAGTTCCTGGTTCAGATGGGAAACTTTTGAAAGTTTTGTTTTTGTTTTTTTTGTATGCATTGTCGAGACTCGTAGGGAGCTAACACACAACAAGCGAGGTGGGAGAGGGAAGGACAGAACAGTGGGGAACAGAGACCTTAGGAGATATGTGGATGGAATTGAGGTGGGGAACACGGGGTATACATGATGCACACCACAGGGACTTTCAGGACCTTACACGACAGGGAACTTTTGGGAAGAAGGCAGGGAATTTGAAGGAGGTGGGTTTGGGGTGGAAGAACGGGGGTAGAAAAGATTGTGGTTTTGGATGGGGGAAGATAAGAGGTGGTGGTGAACAGCTGTTTTGAAGACCTGGAGGGAAGAATGGAATTTAGGAGAGTGTGGGAGTTTTTTCCAAAGGTGGGAAAAAAAGAGGAATGAAAAAGTGAAGGTGAGTAGTGATTCGTGATTTTGGCAGTTTCACCAGAAGCGGGTTGTTGGTGGACCTTGAGCGCCATGCAGAAATATGGGGGTGGGGGGGGAGACTAGAGAGGAGATGGTGGAAGACTGAAATACCACCGCCCTGTCTGTGGTAAGAGAATAAGAGGCCCAAAGTCTCAGCCTTACCGCAGGAGATACCAATGATCCTAAATGCCTTCATTTCCACAGCGTGAAGCCAGGTGAGAGGCCAGGTTGGAAATGTGGCTTTCTCAGGAAAGATCATGGCAGATAGTGAGACCCAGAAGCTTAAATGAAAAGACTTCTTGCAAAGGATTGTTGAGAAAGTAGATGGGGGGGGGGTTTCTAAATGGTCCTTTCAAAGAGACATAGTAAGAGTGTGAGATTTGTCCGGATTGAAAGACATGTTCCACGTGTTGGACCAGTTTGTGATTTTACCCTGATCTGCAGAGCGAAGAAGCTGATCCTTGCCGGTCTGAGGGATGACAGATGATACGGCAGAGGGTGGAGTCATCAGCAAAGAGATAAAGAGGATTTTCCAGAGTCGGAGAGATCATAAATGAAAACCAGAAAATGAACAGGGCCCAGAACGCTACCTTGAGGAAGTCCAGCCTGGACAGGAAGAGGAGATGAGAGAACTCCATTTAGGGACACACGTTGGCTGTGACAGGAGATGAAGTCTGTGAGCCATGAGTGGAGATGGCCTTGAATACCATAGAAAGAGTTTGGTGAGCAGGGCAGGGTGCCAGACCATGTCGAAGGCACACGATATGTCTCGGGATATGGCTCTGATTTAATGTCTGGCATTGAGGACCTCCATCCATTGTTGAGAGAGCAGAAGCAGCTCATATCCAGTGTAGAGTGACCTGGTCTGAATCCAAATTGATGATCGGAAATCAGGCCATTGGAGAAGAGGAAGGATTTAATGTCGGAAGCGATGAGGGATTCCATAACCTTGCTAATGATTTTGAGAAGGCTGATTGGTCTGTAGTTGAAGGGATCTGTTTTTACACCTATTTTCTGCAGGGCAGTGATGTTTGCTGATTTCCAAGCAGATGGCAGATGACCTTGAGAAAATTAGAGGGTGAATAGAACAGAGAGAGGGTGAGCAAGAGCAGAGGAGCAGGCTTTTAGGACACGTGGGCTGATGCCGTTTGAACCAGTTGTAAAATCTGAGTCGAGGTTTGACAGCAAGATCTCCATTTTATCAGAAGAAAAGGACACGCAGTCCACGGACAGTTGGGTGTGACTGGGTAAGGTGGGTACAGAAAGCGATGGGTTTCGGACACAATATTTTGATGCAAACACCGAGTTTTGGCAATCAGCCTTTTCACGTGTGGTATCAGCAATGTGGCCATTTGAGGTAAGGGAGGGATGGAGGGGGGAATATCCACCAGAAACAGATTTGATTAGACGCCACCAGGATTTGGAGGAGGGAGAGAGGTTTTCGAGTTCAGACTTGAGATTAGAAAGATGTTGTTTTCTGGTTCTCCTGAGGGTAGACACACACTTTTTCCGAGCTTTATGGAAGGAACTGAGATTACCCTCAGTTGGGTTTGCTTTCCATGAGGCAAACGGAAGTTGTTTCAGGACAAGTGCCTCGCCACAACCTTCAGTGAACCATGGGCGTGAGGAAGGGGTCGGAAAACTGACGAGCGGGGATAAATCTGTGCATGAGAGAGAGAGAGAGAGAGAGCAAGTTTTGTTGAAAGAATTCCCAGGATGAGTTGATGTTTCGAGAAATTAGCGATGGGAGACCAGTCTAGAAGTTTGATGGCTGCTTGGAGACCCTGCCAGTCGGTCTGAGTGAAATTCCAGACTCGTCGGTGCTGAGGTGGTTCTTTGATAACAGCCAGAGAGATGTCCACTTTGACTGTTTTGATTTATGGAATCTATGGAAGATGCAATCAGATGAACCGATTGTAGTGGAGGAAGAACAGCAGATATTTTCAGGGAAATTTGTCAAAATCAGATCCAGAAGAGATAGAGTAACATTGGTTGAGATCCGGGTCGGGAAGTTGACCGATTGAGTCAGTCCCACTGAGTCACAGAACTCTTTTGCTGAAGTGCCATGACAGGTGAGAGAGGTGCCCACACCCAGCCAACTGGCGTGATGACAGTTGAAGTCACCACATATGAGGAAGAGAGAGTTCGGATGAGAGGAAAGAAGTTGGTCCATCTTTTTGGATAGTGAGGTGTAAATGGAGTCATCACTGTTTGGTGGACGGTGCAGTACACATATAAACATGAGGTAGGAGTGGAAGGGAAGCCGTAGCCAGAGGTGTTCCTGGGGGTGTGGTGGAGTGAGGGCAGTGCATGAAGAGTGAGGAATGGAGTCTTTGATGAAGAGAGCAACTCCTCCACCATGTTGTATGTGAGGGTGATGAAACAAGTGAGGATCTTGAAGAGTCGCTCACCAAATGGGATGCACGAGAGGCAAGTGAGGGTGCTGTTGCTCCTGAGGTAGATGGACCAGGGCGGAAGAACTTCATGATTGAGAACTGCCCACACATTTTCATGTAGCTCCTTGTATGGGAGCATTATGTCATCCAACCCCCTCTTGACCTTGAAGTAATGCTCAATGACCGGGTTTGTGTCTAACAGCCTCTCGGTAACTGACCGCATGTCCTGCAGTATTTCACCCAGGAACTTGACCCCGAGTTTGGACCTTGACACCTCTTCCTCATCATGGCCCGTCTCCTCCTCCTCCTCGGAAACCTTGGTAAAGGCTCCCAACTCCTCCTCGGTGAGCTCCTCGGCATGTGAAGCGATAAGAGCATCCAACTCCTCAGGCTCCATGTCGTCAGTTTTCCCCTCCCATCTGCCATACCAAGCTGACAATTGTATGCCGCTCCTCCATGTTGTCAGGAAAGCCTCTGAAATTCTTCACTGCCTGTGGCCACAGGTTGTGCTGGCAGGCGTTGATGGTGGAGGCTTTCACCTCATCCAGTGACTCTTTGCACCGATGCAGTGTGCTGTGTTGTACTCCTTCCAACACTGCCCGATGGTGAGCTCTGTGCCAGAGTCCATCGCATCCAAAATGCGGCGAAAGGTGTGGCGGGTATAAAACGTTTTGAAAGTCAAAATTACCCTTTGGTCGAGCTGCTGGATCAGGAAGGTGCTGTTGGGCAGCAGGAAGATCACCTCGACATTTGGCTGAGCCACCTTCAGGTCCGTGGGGTAGCTAGGAGCATTGGTGATGAGCAGGAGAACCTTGAGCGCAAGGTTTTGTTCCACCAGGTACCTCTCCACCTGAGGGACAAAACAGTTAGGGAACCAGTCCATGAAAGTTGCTGCCATCACCCACACCTTCCTGTTTTCCCTCCAAAACATGGGCAGCGTGTGCTTGTTCATGCCCTTGAGAGCACATGGGTTCAGGGAACGGTACAACATCATGGACTTCATCATACAGTCCCCTTTTGCATTTGCACAGAGGAGAAGAGATGCATGATCCTTTGCTGCCTTGAATCCCGATGCTGTTCCCTTGTGCTTCGAGATAAAAGTTCACGATGGCATCTTTTTCCAAAACAGGACTGTCTCATACGCATTGAACATCTACTCTGGCAAGTACCCCTTCTCCTTGATGGCTGCATGAGTTGAGCAGACAACACTTTGGCTGCCTCGTGGTCCATGTAGGCACACTTGCCTGCCAATTTTATGTTGCAGACACCATAGTGCTTCTTGAAGCGGTCAAACCATCCCATCCTTGCTTCGGAATGAACTGGGGCCACTCGTACCCCCATCACTCATACCCGTGATACTTGTGCTGGTGCCACCATGCCAGCCAGATGCGCGTACATTTGCATTGTCTTGGTGCAAATGAGAGGTCCACTTAGAGGCATGTTTTTTTTTCTGCGCGTTGTCCTCAATCCATACACTGAGCATCTTCTCCATCTTTTCTATGTGGACATCCCAGATGTGTGTAACCACTTTGATGCTGGTACAGTGCTCACCGCAATACTTTCTTGGATCACCTTCTCATTCTTCTGGATGTTGTGAACAGTGGATTTGTTTACTCCATCGTGTCTGCCCACAGAACTCACACTCTGTCCTCTCGACAGCTGGCCCAGCAGATCCACTTTGTGACTCGGGCTCTTCACTTTCTTCTGCCTCATGGCAGTCGACACATCTGCGTCACTGGTCTTGCTCTTGGAAGCCATGTTTGATCAAATTGATGAGCAAATGAGTGGAACGAGAGGCAAAACACCGGTCAAAGCAGCGGGACGAGAAGAATGATGGAGACCCAGGACACACCACATTTCGGTAGTCATGTGGGAATTGTGGGTATCTGCGGGAGAGTTGAGTAATCTGCCCATTGATTGCGGGGGATGTTGGCAGATGCTAACATGTTACCAGATCTACTCAGTTGGGGTCTGGGGGTAGATGTAATGAAACGTTTTAATTATGCAAGTGTCCATACTAACATTTTAAATATGCAAATCTTGCATGTTTACGGTTTACTCATCTCGGGGGCTGATGTGGTGAAGCGTTTTTATTATGCAAGTGGACATGCTCACATTTTACTCAGCAGGTGTCAGATGTGGTGAAGCATTTTAATTGTGCAACTCGAGGGAAGTGGGGGAGGGAAACATCTTCAGCAGCTCGTAATACTTGTACTGTAGATGTGGTGAAGCATCTTTATAGCGTGAATGGTGGAACAAGCTGTGTCCTTGGTTGTAACGTGGCTCATGGAAGATATGTTTTAGAACTGTTTTATGTGTGTGGTTTGTGGAATTTTTTTATATGTAATAATAGTGTGTGTGTGTGTGTGTGTGTGTGTGTGTGTGTGTGTGTGTGTGTGTGTGTGTGTGTGTGTGTGTGTGTGTGTGTGTGTGTGTGTGTCCATACGCCTTTGATGGAGCATTTTGTGACATATTCCAGTTTGAAAACATTCCATGAATGAAATTTTAAGGTTAACTTGAAGTGCGTTTTATTCCATGAACTTTATGGTGTGTAACATTAGGTATGTATGAATTGGTAGGATACTAGACAACCCGTGCACCCGTTGGGTTCTCGTTGTGACAGCGGTTGATGAAAAAGAAAATCATTTCAAGAAAAAAAAAGAAGATAGCTCCAGCGAACTATACCGCTGAGGTTGTTTGCATTGATCAAATTCTCCCGAAGAGTACTTCACTGAATCGGGAATTGATTTTTTCATAATTTTTTTCGTTGTCTTGAAGGAAACTTGATACTGCACACCGCAG
This sequence comes from Eptatretus burgeri, assembly GCF_056783735.1. Lineage (NCBI taxonomy): Eukaryota > Metazoa > Chordata > Myxini > Myxiniformes > Myxinidae > Eptatretus > Eptatretus burgeri. Next base: position 3,733,765 of record NC_140978.1, read on the forward strand.
GAGAATGGTGAGTAATGTGGGCCAAAAATTTGTGTGCTATCGTCTACCGTTTTGGCTGTATTTCGGGAACATACATACATACATGCAAGATGAGTTTTAGTAATATATAGATAGATGTATGAACACTTAATTTGTGTGCCGTATTTGCTGTGTCTCTGGTTTTCCTTGATTTGTGAACATCTGTGATTTGTGTCTTGATGTTCTTTTTTTTATTTTCAGGTTTGAGTTGAGGAATTAAAGTTTACAAAAAAATTTGCCTGTACACCTTGCAGGATCTAGGGACTGAGGCTACATACATTAAAGTACTTTGTACTTCAGTGCAATGACCAACTTTAGCTGCTTTAACCCGATTCAGGCAAGGGGTGTGGGGGCGAGAGAGTCAGAATGACCTCCTTGTGGAATTTTCGTGATTTCTCCATAACCCCAGCAAATTGGCAAATATTGTTCAATGACCTTTTTCTCTTGGAATTCTTGCGCATCTTTTGATTTAGTACAACTAACTACCTCACCATAACTAAACCCCTATCACTTGTTGGCATTGATGCAATGTGATACAATAAAGGAGACAATGCTAACAACTTCATCGTATGATTCTCTATGTATGTGTTTAATTTAATGTCAATAGGATATCCAGGGAGTGGACCCAAGATGCAATCTGCGAGGGAGTGCATTAGGGGGAAGCCAGAGAGGGCTTCCCCAGAAAAATTACCTCCACCACCAAAGGTGGATGGAGGTTATGTTTCACCCCTCTCTGTGTGTTTGTTTGTCTGTCTGTGAGCAGGAGATCTCAAAAAGTTGTGGACAGATTCAGATAAAATTTGGTGGACAGGTTTGTTTTTGATCAGGATGAATTGATTTATATGCGCATTCATGCATTCCGTGCAGATCCGGATCTGGATTGTATTTTTTTTTTAAGTGTGCGTTGTGTCTTCTAAACCTTCCAAATAAATCTTCAAAAATCTTGTGTCCCAAACCCATTTCTTTCTGGACCCACCTTACCCAGTTGTGCCCAGCTGTTCCTGGACTCTGTGTCCTTTTCTCCTGAAAAGGTAGAGAGCTTGCTGTCAAACCTCGACTCGGATTCTGCAAAGGGTCCAGACAGCATCAGCCCACGTGCCCTAAAAACCTGCTCTGCTACCCTTACTCACCCTCTCTCTGTTCTATTCACCCTCTCATTTGCTCAAGGTCATCTGCCATATGCTTGGAAATCAGCAAACATTACCGCCCTGCATAAAAAAAGGTGCAAGAAACATATCCGTACAACTTCAGATCAATCAGCCTTCTTCCAATCATCAGCAAGGTTATGGAATCCATCATCGCTTCAGACATTAAATCCATCCTTTCTCTTCTCCAATGGCTTGATTTCCGATCATCAATTTGGTTTCAGACCAGGTCACTCCACCCTGGATATGCTGCTTCTGCTCTCCCAACAATGGATGGAGGTCCTCAATTCCGGACATGAAATCAGAGCCATCTCCCGAGACATATCGCATGCTCTCGATACGGTCTGACACCCTGCCCTGCTCACCAAACTCTCTTCCTATGGTATCCAAGGCCATCTCCACTCATGGCTCTCAGACTTCCTCTCCTGTCACAGTCAATGTGGGGCCCTAAATGGAGTTCTCTCATCCCCTCTTCCTGTCCAGGCTGGAGTTCCTCAATGCGGCGTTCCGGGCCCTGTTCTTTTTCTGGTTTTCATCAATGATCTCCCCGACTCTCTGGAAAAATTTTTTATCTCTTTGCTGATGATTCCACCCTCTGCCGTACCATTTGTCATCTCTCAGATCGGCGCGCAGTAGCCTCTTCACTCTCTGTAAGTTTGGATAAAATCACAAGCTGCTCCAACACATATAACACGTCTTTCAATCCTGACAAATCTCACACTCTCACTATGTCTCTCCAAAAGGACCGTCTGCAATCACCCCCCCTCCCCCATCTACTTTTTCAACAACCCTCTGGAAGAAGTCCTTTCATTCAAGCTTCTGGATCTCACTCTCAGCCATGATCTTTCCTGGGAAAGCCGAATTTCCAAGATGGCCTCTAAAGGCAGTCGCCAACTGGGCATCCTTCAGTGTGCAAAGTCCTTCCTTGGCACAACTGAGCACCTGACCACATACACAGCTTTCATCCACAGCCTGTTTCATCCCCTGTGGGCTGGTGCTCCTACCTCTCATCTTTCTCGGCTTCACGCTGTGGAAACCAAGACATTCAGGATCATTGGTACCTCCTGCGATGAGGCTGAGTCTTTGGGTCTCTCACTCTCTCACCGCAGGCGGGTCGGTGGTCTTTCTGTGCTCTACCATGTCCTCTCTGGCCTCCCCCCACCCCGCCCCTGCTCTGTCTGAAATATTTTCCATATTTCCCCAGAGTGCCCAAGGTCCACCAGCAACCCCCTTCTGGTAAAACTACCAAAATCAAGAATCACTGCTCACCTTCACTCTTTCATTCCTCATTTTTCCCACCTTTGGAACAAACTCCCACACTCTCTTCAATCCCACTCTTCCCTCCAGGTCTTCAAAACAGCTGTTCACCACCATCTCTTATCTTCCCCCATCACGATTTTTTCTACCCCTGCTAATCCACCCCAAACCCACCTCCTTCAAACTCCCTGCCTCGACAGTGTACACAAAAAAGGAGAGTCTTCACCATTGAGTGACGGGGCTAAAATGATATTATACAACACGATATCTCCAAAAGTTACAGACGGATTTTGACGAAACTTAGTGGAAACGTTGCGTGTGTGACAAGAACAACATGATTACATTTTGGTGAAGATCCGATTCCGAATTCAGATACGAGGTTTTTTTTTTAGTTTTTTTTGAGGGATTCTTCATTATTGAAAGATGGGGCCAAAATCGATTATATAGCGCAATTTTTTTTTTTCAAAAGTTGTGGATGAGCTGTGACAAAACTACGTGGATGATTTGGGTATGTGACAAGAACAAGCTGATTCGATTTTGGTTCAGGTTCGGATCCATATCCGGCCTATCGGTGGGATACAAAATGTAAGCTGTTCATCCTGGCAGAGGTATGCGCTCCACCGAGTGTCGTTCTAGTTCACTATTGTATTGACACCGTTTATCCATTCACCATTGTAGTTTAATCTACCTGCAACTTAGAAACTGTTTCATACACCTAATGCATTGCACTCTCGAGACCTTCAATGACAATTTGAAACTTCATCATGAGCAGCAGCTTGAGGCATCGTGATGTGGACCCCTTCGGTCACCATTGGC
>NC_140978.1:3742000-3752000 GCF_056783735.1 Eptatretus burgeri
GCAGAGGGTGCAGTCATCAACAAAGAGATAAAGAGGATTTTCCAGAGAGTCGGAGAGATCATTGATGAAAACCAGAAAAAGAACAGGGCCCAGAACGCTACCTTGAGGAACTCCAGCCTGGACAGGAAGAGGGGATGAAAGAACTCCATTTAGGGACACACGTTGACTGCAACAGGAGAGGAAGTCTGCGAGCCATGAGTGGAGATGGCCTTGAATACCATGGGAAGAGAGTTTGGTGAGTAGTGCAGGGTGCCAGACCATGTCGAAGGCACACGATATGTCTCGGGATTTGGCTCTGATTTAATGTCTGGCATTGAGGACCTCCATCCATTGTTGGGAGAGCAAAAGCAGCATATCCAGGGTAGAGTGACATGGTCTGAAACCAAATTGATGATTGGAAATCAAGCCATTGGAGAAGAGGAAGGATTTAATATCTGAAGCAATGATGGATTCCATAACCTTGCTGATGATTGGGAGAAGGCTGATTGGTCTGTCGTTGCAGGGAGCTGTTTTGCACCTTTTTATGCAGGGCAGTCATGTTTGCTGATTTCCAAGCAGATGGCAGATGATTTTGATCAAATGAGAGGGTGAATAGAACAGAGAGAGGGTGAACAACAGCAGAAGAGCAGGCTTTGAGGACACGTAGGCTGATGCCGTCTGGACCGGTTGCAGAATCTGAGTCGAGTTTTGACAGCAAACTCTCCACCTTGACAGGGGTAAAGGCCACAGAGTTCAGGGACAGTTGGGTGCAACTGGGTAAGGTGGGTAGAGAAAGTGATGGGTTTTGGACACAAGATTTAGCTGCAAACACCGAGTTTCGGCATTCAGCCTTGTCACGTGCGGTATCAGCAGTGTGTGGCCTTTTGAGGTATGGAGGGGGAACATACACCAGAAACAGATTTGATTAGATGCCACCAGGATTTTGAGGAGGGAGAGAGGTTTGAAAGTTCAGACTTGAGCTTTGAAATATGTTTTCTGGCTCTGCTGAGGGTAGATACACACTTGTTCTGAGCTTTATGGAAGGAACTGAGATTAGCCTCAGTTTGGTTTGCTTTCCATGAGGCAAAGGCAAGTTGTTTCAGGACAACTGCCTCACCACAAGCTTCAGTAAACCAAGGGTGTGAGGAAGGGGAGGACAACTGAACACGAGAGGGGATAAATCTGTGCATGAGGGAGAGCAAGTTTCTTTGAAAGAATTCCCAGGATGAATTGATGTTGGAGAAAGTAGCGAGAGGAGACCAGTCTGTAAGTTTGATGGCTGCTCGGAGACCCTGCCAGTCGGCTTGAGTGAAATGCCAGACTCGACGGCAGTGAGGTGGTTCTCTGATAACACCCAGAGAGATGTCCACTTTGACAAGGACGTGGTCAGATAACCGATTTGAGCGGAGGAAGAGCAGCAGATATTGTCAGGGAAATTTATCCAAATCAGATCCAGAAGAGAATGGAGTACCATTGGTTGAAATCCGGGTCGGGAGGTTGACCGATTGAGTCAGTCCCAATGAGTCTCAGACAGCTTTTGCTAAGGTGCCATGACAGGTGAGAGAGGTACCCACACTGAGCCAACTGGCATGATGACAATTGAAGTCACCACATCAGAGGAAGAGAGAGTTTGGATGAGAAGATAGATGGTCCATGTTTTCGGATAGTGAGGTATAGATGGAGTCATCACTTTTTGGTGGACGGTACAGTACACATATAAACATGAGGTGGGAGTGGAGGGAAGCCGTAGCCAGAGGTATTCCTGGGGGTGTGGGGGAGTGACGGCAGTGCACGGAGAGTGAGGAATAGAGTCTTTAATGAAGAGAGCAACTCCAAAGTTGCTGACCTTTGGCCTATGTTGACCTTTTCACCTCAAAAACAATAGGCTTCTTGCTTATGATGAATTCCACCATGTAAAAGCCTACCTTGAGCCACAAAAAAGCCCACCTTGAGCCCCATTTGAGGTATGCAAAAAGCCATTTTGGAGCTTCTGAAGCCACGTGGCAAAAAGTTTTGTGGTCTGACGACAGCAAGATGGAACTTTTTGGCCTAAATGTAATCCATTACATTTGGTGCGAACCCAACACAGCACATCACCCAAACAACACCATTCCTACTACGAAGCATGGTGGTGGCAGCAGCATGTTATGGGGATGTTTCTCAGGCAGGGACTGGGGCACTTGTCAGATAGAAGGGAAAATGAATGAAGCAAAATACAGAAAAATCTGAGAAGAAAACTTGGTGTCCTCTCCAAGAAAGCTGAAATTGAGATGGAAGTTTACTTTTCAGCATGACAACAACCCAAAGTACACATCCAAAGCTACACTGGAGTAGCTCAGGAAGAAAGAGGTAAATGTCCTTGAGTGGCCCAGTCAGAGCCCCGACCTAAATCCATTCAAAAATCTGTGGTATGACTTGAAGATTGCTATCCATCAACGCTCCCAACGCAACTTGACTGAGCTTAAAATGTTTTGTACAGAAGAATGGGAAAATATTGCCCAATCAAGGTGTGCAAAGTTAGTAGAGACCTATCCCAACAGACTCACAGCTGTAATTTCTGTTAAACGGTCTTTCCACCAAGTATTAACTCAGGGGGATAGACACTTATCCAACCAAGATATTCTAGTTTTGTATTTTTAATTAATTTTCTGAAATTTGTAGAATTTATTTTGCACTTGGAAGTTGGGGGTTACAATGTGTAAATAAAGGTGGAAAAAGTTTAATTTAATGCAATTTAATTCCAGGCAATAAGGCAACAAAAGGTGAAAATGTTGAAAGGGGGTGTCGACTTGCTATTTTGAAAGGGTGTCAGCAACTGAGCCACTGTTGGTCACAGATCAGCGAGTTGCCTACAGTGCAGTGCCATCTTGGACCTGGTGAATAGGAAAACCAGAAGAATAGTTTTCCTGGAAGCATCAGGTGGAACAGGAAGGATGTTTCTTATAAACTCGCTCTTATCCAAACTCCAACAACAATCAAAAGTTGCAATTGCTGCTGTGGCCTTTTCCAGAATTGTTGCTATCTTGCTTCATGGTGGTTGTACTACTCACTCATCCTTCATCTGCCTCTTGACCTTGCACATTCTGAGAGTTCTCTTTGCAACATCATCAAAGCTACAGGACAAGCCAAAGTTCTGCAAGAGTGTGAGGTCATTGAATGGGATGAGTGCACAATGTCCCACAAACACGTTGGAGGCACTCGATCAATCCCTTCAGGACCTAAGGAGCAACTACACACTTATGGGTGGGGTTGTAATCTTGGCAGGAGATTTTCATGAAACGCTGCCAGTTATTCCAAAGGCAACAATGGCCGATGAACTTAAAGCATGCTTGATGGCTTCTTATTTGTGGAGACGTGTGTGCAAACTGGAACTTATGACCAACATGCGAGTTCACTTGCAGGGTCATGCGTCTGCTGGTTACTTTGCTCATCAATTGCTCACTCTTCACGATGGAAAAGTGCCAATTGACGTGACAGGTGAACTCGTCAGTATGTCAAACACCTTTTCCAATCTAGTGTCAATTAAATGACTGAAAACTGGTGTTCACAAACATCCGTTACCGTTTCACACATCACGAATGGCTTTGTGAACGTCTCTCATTCTTGCTCCTGAAAATAACGGTGTGAATGCCATCAACTTCAAGATTCAACAACGGTTTCCTGGAGAGGCTCAATCATACAAATCAGTCGACGCAGTTGTGGATGTCAACGAAGCGGTTCAGTATCCCCCTAAGTTTAACTCTCTCAAGCCTCCTGTAGATCCTTATGCAGCTGCATAACTAAGTTCTCAACGTTGGTTCTCCCATCTTGCTCCTGGGGAACCTGGATGCACCAAGACTGTGCAATGGTACAAGATTATATGTAAAAAATAAAATCTGATGCCTCATGTCATTGAGTGAACTATCGTAACAGGCTGCGCAAAGGATGCGGATGTATTCACATCGCGAATACCCATCATTCCTACTGACGTGCCCTTAAAATTCAAGCTGCTGCACTTTCCAATGCGTCTTGCCATTGCGATGTCCATCAATAAAGCTCAAACGCAGTCACTTCAGGTTACAGGTATTAATCTGGAGATGCCTTGCTTTTCTCATGAACAACTTTATGTGGCGTGTTCAAGAGTAGGAACTGGAAAAAATTTGCATGTTGTCTTCACCTCTGATGGGAAAACCAAAAACATTGTGTGTAGCAATTATAATCTTTGCAATAAAAACTTTTTCGGTGGGTTTCTACAAATTTTTATGATGCATATTTTGCAGTGAAATAACATTTTAATTCCAAAGCCTTGAATAAAAATGTTTTTTTTTAATTAAATTAAATTCAAAGAAGGGAAAGCGGTCCAAGCACATTTTGCAATGCCCAAGATTTGTAATTCTTCTGAAACCATAAGGCCAACAACATTCCCCAATTTGTCACGCAAGAAATATTTAAATACTTATTTCTTTGAATTTCCCCGGGCAACGCCGGCTACTTCAGCTAGTCCGACATAGTTTTCACTGCATGGATACAATCATGTTATCAGGCTTTTCAGGCCCCCTAATTTTCCATATAATCGAACTGAAAATCAACTTTATCACCAAATGCACCCCAGCAACGACCGCCCTCCACCAGGAGACGAGCACAGCCCAACTTGTTTTTTTCTTGTTTTTTTTAATACATGGTCTAGGCTTGTGCAAGGGCTTGGACACAGAACAGGTCAGGACACAACATAACAAATGGAACAGCAGGAGAGAGGGGGAAACGAAAGAATACGAAGAAATATCTTCAATATTATGAAAGAAACAGCAGGATGCAGGGAGAAGGTAGAGAGAGACGGACAAACGAGGGATGCAGGGAACTATGAGAGATAGGGGAGAACACAAGGGGTGGACAATGTGCAAAATTTTGGGAGGGGGTGCGCAGTGGTTTTACAGGTGTAGAAAAGATCATGTTTTTTTTTGCATGGGGGATTTGCATTTGAGATGGTGGTGAACAGCTGGTGGGAAGTGGGAAAGAGGGGAAGTGAAAATGATAAGACAAATGGAAGTTGCACAAAAAGATACTTTTAATGTCGGGTAGAAAAGTTTCTGGAAAGTTCGTTTTTAACAGGTGCTGCACGGTGAGTTGTTGATTTGGTGGGGAGAGGGTGAGTGGAGTTGGTGGGTGCTGTAAGGGTAACAACAAAAAGTTGCATTGATGGGTGGTGTTTCACGCGATCATTTAAATGTTGCCAAGTTACCTCTCCAACAGAAGCACTTCTCTCAAAGAAGAATCCAGTTATTGACATTTCACAAAACACACAGACATGGCAGTTTGGGTGAGAATTATCTTTCGCTCACAATCTATATTCCATAATGGTTATGCAAATCCACTCCTCCCACACAATTTGGCAACCTCATGAATGAGAGGAAAATGCCAGATCAATGACATCACAATCTCTTAGAAGCTTCACCTCTGGTGTGAGACATATAGATATGTATGGCCTGCACCTGCTTATATTTTACCCATGTGGAGTGATTTTTACATCTCCAATATGCCGTACGTTGATAGAATTATGCCCAAATGTGGAAGTTTGTCAATCAAAGTGTGACACAGGCACAATGGGCCAAATAGCTTTCTCATGGGTCTTCACTTTTGTTGGTTGCTTTGTGTCACTGCAGGATATCTCTTCTACAACCTACCAATACTGGGACGGACACCTTCATTGGCTGTGAGTACAACCATGTTTGTGGTGTGGTTCTTAACACTGCTGTCGTTAATAGTGCCTATCCTCTTAAATACAAGGTACTAAAAGATATGAAACTTGATGTTTCAGATTTGGCTTGTAATTCCTGCTGTAGCTTTAATGACAAGTCTTGAGGTCATCAAGGAAATCTGATCTGCTCTACTCCTCAAAGGGTGATTGTGTAGAGCAGTGATCTTCATTATTATTTGATTTTTTTTAAGAAGGGGGCCACTTTAAATGATAAGACGTCAGTGTGAGAGGCTTCACACCACATGCAAGACAAAATAATGCAATCCTTAATGCAACTATGTGATATAACTGCTATTTTAACTAAATATAAGTCTGCATGTGCAATAAAACAACAGAGGCTTAATTATCAGAAACCAAAAATGTAATACGAAGTCACCGACTTAAGGTGCGTGTTTTTAGCAAAATAAGACATCACAAATATTACAATAATAATAATAATAATAATAATAATAATAATACAATAAGTTAGATTTCAAAACTTGCTTTAAAAGCTGGATGAGCCGAAGTGTGCACTATGCTCCATGACCATCTTCATACAGTGTCTGTAATCCGTCACAGCAATCCTTTTGAGACGGTCCAAATGTTAATTTGTCAATCTGTTCCTCTGTTTTCTTTTCACAATGGCCATTGTTGAAAAGGATGCTTCACATGTGCATGTAACTGAAAAAACTGATCCCTGATCCTGTAATTGCAGCTCTTTCACCTCCATCCATCCACTCATCGGGACCATACTCTGTGCAGAGCGTTGGTGCTGCCGAAGCAGTCTCCTTGGCTATTGGGTACAATACTGGACGGGTCGCCACTCCGACACAAGCTGGCACTCATTTCGCCGACCTCGGAAGGATGACAGGCAGAGTCAACCCCACCTGGTATTAATTCAACAGCCGAGACGGATTTAAACTCAGGATTCTAGCTTCCCAAACCCACTACCCTAATCATTAAGCCAACACCAGGCATACTTTCACCTCTTTCCAACGTATCTAGCAGCTCGATGTTTTCGCACAATGTCAAAACCTTTCTCTGCCTTTTGGCATAATTAATTTTGTCCATCGTTTTACCTTTGGGCACCATTATTAACTTACTGGTGAGGGTGGTGGCTTGGGATCCCAGGATGGGAAAATAATTTGAGAGGTTCGTGGATCCAAGAACCTCTCGAATATGTTTTCCTGTTACGTATCATTCCTGCTCTCTGTCATGTATCATACTTGGCTACCTGCTATCCCCTCACCTGGCATCCTTGGATTTTCACTAACATAGTAATTTATCTCATGAGACTAGCTGCATTTGCAAAGCCTTATATCGTATTACCCTTACCTTAAAGACTCTTTCGATGTGGATCCAAGAACCTCTCGCATGCTCGTGCAGTGCGCACATAACTGAGGCATCACCCAACAATCCTATTTGTATGAATTTTCAAATTATAAAACAAGGAAATACTGATTTGAATTTGATGAGATTGTGGATTTTTCCGACATGCCAACATCCGCGTTATTATTGACTAAGGTGTAGGATTACAGGATGGTTATGAAATCCAAAGACAGACATAATAATGCTGCAACTTCAAAGCCAGGAGGGGAGACCACAAGATTATCTGTGAAGCACTGAGTGAAGGAATGTGGATTTTTCTCGTTTCGGGGCACCCTTCCTATCCGTGTAAATTACTGAACTACATGCATGCATGATATGTGGTTATGATATCACAATTACCACTGAAGTGACAAACCTACAAAGTTTATTTGGAGCAGATTGCTTTGACCAAGAAAACAAAAGAAAAATAATGCATACATAATTCAGCTCCCAGGTTGTGTAACAAGATAAGCTTGTGGTGACATGTTCCTGTTTACTTCACCCCAAAAACGTATGCTTGGTTACTACAAGTTTGCCAATATTAAATTGCACTCAAAATTTCCACTCATTTATTAACTCTTCATTTTTTTTTTTTTCGTTGAAAAAGTCATTCCCACGTCTTTCCTAAAAATTGTGCTAAAAATGCATACACAAAGATTACATACATACTGTAAAAACACTATCAATGTCTTTGGGTTTTCTTAACACCGGGGCGGTGCACCCGATTGAAGAACCTCGTTGAGATTCAGGTTTCTCGATGCACAGAGTGGAGAACAAAAAGTTCAGTCGAGTAACAAATTGATCAAATGAGATGTCATAACAAAATAAATTGTTATAACGTGAAACCAAAAGCACTTTCTCAGGATTTCCATCAACTCTTCGGAATATCGGAATATCGGAATATTTATCATAATCGGAAAAACCAAATTCCCTTTTGCCTTAAGAACTTACTACCTCAACTCTATCTCGGGAGTGGTGTCATTTTTGTGACATTTTTCTTCTTTACAAGATCTATGCTCATGGAAGAGTGAGATGATGGTGTGCATTGACAATGCGCAAACGGGTAACAGTTGGATACAATAAGCAAGGAAATGAATGGACAGGAAAGGAATAGAAGAAGCACCACAACCTACAAATGAGAGTATGACCTGCAAACCTGCAAATTTGGTCATAAATAGTTAATGGCAGTAATATATTGTATATTGTGGATAAAGAGCATCTCATCATCTGAAATAATGCTACATTATATGAACCCCTTGAGAATTGGTATCCTTCTAGTTTAGACACAAATGAAAAGTTAAAATGAAATGTCACCTTTGTTGGATGAGATGTACTTCTTTCTGACAACTTTTGAACACCCTCACATGTGTTAAGTGTAATAATGATTGTTTATCATCCGCTCCCTCCTTTCTTAGACATTCCACATTCCTCCAATTCCACCTTTATCCTCCCAACCTCATTCCCATTTTTCTTCCCATTTCTCCCCGCCCCCCTGCCCCCCACCCCCAAAGTCAGAAACTTTCCCTTTCTCTCCAACGGCACATTGTTTTTCATATCCTTTCTCTTACATTATCCTTCAGTTGTTTTTTTTTTTCCCCAGCATTGAAATGTAAATCGTTCCTCTTCGAAACCAAAACAGTGGTATTTCAGTGAAAGATGAGATGATGACAAAATGTACACTTGAGGTTTCTCGATCTAACTAACTCCCTGTATATTTCTGGTTCATGTTTGTCAGGGCTTGTAACATGTGAAATGAGGAAGTAGTCTTGATTGTGAAGGCTGGTTTCATTCTGCTTCGGCCGACAGGTCAAACAAGGGATGAAATCAACAGAATGTAGATTGAAGGATGCAAACCAGCATTGGAAGCAAGGAGAAGCTGACATTTTCCACCAAAGGGTTAATGCTCGAAACGCCACCTTCTCCTTACTCCATCCTTTTGATTTCACCATCAGAACATGTGGCCTTTCAGTGGAAACTCGTGAACTTTATTTTTGTCATGAAAGCACATGAGTGCAAAAATGTGGTCTTGAAACGATCACAAAATAAATAACTGTGGAAAATGTGAGAAAAAAAAAAACAACATTCAAAATAAATATTTCTCAGAGAGTTTGGGCATGTGAGGTAAATGTTCAAAATGATACACATCATCACCAGCTTGTGGTGAGTTCCATATGGGGCATTCAAAAAGTTTGATATGAAAGACGAGATGTTCGAGTAATTATCCAACACACACCAACTGAAGAACACACAAAAACACACATACATACATACACACATACACATACAAGCACACACACATACATACACACATACATACATACACACATACATACATACACACATACATACATACACACATACACATACAAGCACACACACATACATACATACACACATACATACATACACACATACATACACACACACATACACACATACATACACACACACATACACACATACATACACACACATACATACACACATACATACACACACACATACATACACACACACATACATACACACATACATACACACATACATACATACACACATACATACACACACATACATACACACACACATACATACACACACATGCATACACACATACATACACACATAGATACACACACATAGATACACACATACATACACACATACATACACACATACATACACACACACATACACACACATACACACACATACATACACACATACATACACACATACATACACACATACATACACACATACATACACACATACATACACACATACATACACACATACATACACACACACATACATACATACACACATACATACACACACATACATACACATACATACATACACACATACACATACAAGCACACACACATACATACACACATACATACATGCATACATACATACACACATACACACATA
>NC_140978.1:3754500-3764500 GCF_056783735.1 Eptatretus burgeri
AAAAACTAATCTTCCCCACTTATCTAAAGAGGTTTAAGGTGCAACTCACTTGAACAACCAACAAGGCAAACATGAAGACCAAGGAGCTTTCCAAAGAAGTCGGACACGAAGTTGTGGAGAAGCACCGTTCAGGAGAAGCTTATAAGAAGTGGAATATGTATCATACCACCCAGACTACCAGATCAGGTCGCCCATCCAAACTCAGCAGCTGGGCGAGAACGAAAGTGGTTCATTATGTCATTGTAAATCCAACAATGACTGAGATCTGCAAGACTACATGTCCAAGATGGGGGTCAGGGTTCATCAATCAACAATGTCCTGTGCCCTACACAAAGCTGACATTTATGGACAGGTGGCAAGAAAGAAGCCATTACTGAAAAAGACGCGTCTAAAAGCTTGAATGGAGTTTGCGAAAAATAACATCTTGACGACACTGCAGGCATGTGGAGAAATGTTTTGTGTTTAGACGAGGCAAAAATTGAACTTTTTGATGTAAATTCAAAGAGTTACATTTGGCGCAAGCCTAACACTGCACATCACCCAGTCAACACCATCCCTCCTGTTAAGCCATCATGATATGGGGCTGCTTTTCATCAGTAGGGACTGGCAAGCTTGTCAGAATAGAAGGGGCAATGGAAGGTACAAAGTACAGGAGAATCCTTGATGAAAACCACCTTGAGTCAGCCATGAATCTGAAACTGGGAAGGAGATTCACATTTCAGCAGGACAATGATCTGAAGCACAAAGCTAAAGCCACACTGGAGTGGCTGAATAAGAATAAAATTAATGTTCTTGAGTGTCCCAGTCAAAGTCCTGACTTGAACCCAATTGAACATTTATGGCGAGACTTGAAGATTGCAGTCCATCGACGATCCCCATCAAACTTGGCAGAACGAGAGCAATTTTCACATGAAGAATGCGAAAACATTTCACCATCTCACTGTGGAAAGCTGGTGGAGACCAACCCAAAAAGACTCATGGCAGTCATTGCGACAAAACGTACTTCCACCAGGTACAGACCTAGGGGGGTGAATACCTTTACAACCAGTGAATTTTGATTTGTACATGTTTTTTACAGGTATTCCTGACATATATATATATATATATATATATATATATATATATATATATATATATATATATATATATATACGTACACAAAAAGCTGAACCCACCCACCACACACCCAGCCCTTCAGGGAAAAATATTGTCACATTGACTGCCATATCCGAGGTAGTTCTGGAGCGGTATTACAAATGTCTGTGCACTGACTGGTTTACAAGTTTACCTCGACACAGACACATGCACAGGCAAACATCCATTATAAGGATCAGTTGAATTATGTGTCAGGAATTTCAACACCTGGATGCATGGTCCTTTAAGAAACAATGACAACGATAATAACAAGCAATTCCTGGATCAATGAAGAAACAATGAGGAAGACTAAGTTGTTAATTGTGTTAAATATTGTATGCTTAATATATATATATATATATATATATATATATATATATATATATATATATATATATCTTTTACTCTTAATTTCTCTCTTCCTTCCTCTATGTGTCTCCGGAGAAGTGAATTCTTTAAAATTATTTTTTGTAAGGCTCACTTGGCTGCGCCAGGATGGGTTTGAGGGTAGTGGAGTAGCAGCTGAAAACCGAATCCTATCCAGCTTTCTCCTGATGACTCCAATACATTGCTGTATTTAGTCATTTATTTGAATGAGATAATCAGTAAGGTACAATAGATATTTCCATACTGATTATGCACTCCAATATTGAAAAATAATAGGTTGGCGTTCTTTTGGATTTAGTCCTTGTTCCAAAAACATTTTTGAATGTTCCTCGTTTATAATATTTAGAAATTCTGAAGTGCAACGTTCATTAAAAGAAAATCTAAAACGTGTATCAATATGTACAAACCACTTCTGCCTTTCCAACTGACATCACGACCCTAATCTCCAGAGCCTGGTGTTGGCTTAGTGGTTAGGGTGGTGGCTTTGGATCCTCGGGTCCTGAGTTCAAGCCCTGTCGGCTGCTGAATTAATACACCAGGGGGTTGACTCAGCCCGTCATCCTTCCGAGGTCGGTGAAATGAGTACCAGTTCCAGTGTGTGTACTGGTAGAGGGGCACTGCATCAGTGGCACAGTCGCGCTTCAATAAATGATAGCTACCCTGGCAGCTAAGCTGCCATACGATCACCCTAATCTCCCTTGTAACAGACAAACCCCCAACACTCAAATGCCCTCTGCTCTCCTTTACCACAACATCAGCCATATATTTCCTCGTTTCAACACGAATGATTCAACTTGATCCGATTGACCTGTATCTCCGAAAACCTGAGTCAATACAACAACAATAATTTCAGGAAACATTCAACAGTTTATTTTACGTGTATGTGCACTCCAGTTAACTCAACTCATCGGCTCAGAGTTAACTCATCGACTCAGAAACATCATCAAATGTGATTAACTATGCTTTACTGTTTTAAAACAGGTCTGAAATATTCATTTCAAAATACAACCCAAAGTCATTCATTTCTCAATATATTTCTCCGAATTACAAGTGCTAGTTTCAATTTTCAAAGATACTCATGAAGAATCCTCAAAAGGTATATGATCAGTGTGATGCACGACGTGTACATGTACGTGTACTTTCCTTGATGCTTTTTTTCAAACAAAGTCAGATGTTTTATTACACCAGATTAAACAAATTTTGAAAACTTTATGTCACGTCGGTATAGCCACAAGCACAAACATCACCACTAGCAAGCAAACTAATAATTTCCATTCAATCTAATGTGCTGGCAGGATAGATAAGAATTATGCAAACTCCCAATTTGGCTGTCTCGCCTGGGTTTGATTCTCTACCCAGCTATAAATTGCAATCCTGGTCTATCACATGTAGGACGATTCATCAATGTGGTTCGTTCACTGGAAAAGGTCGTTAAGCCGGCCGACCCGTCTAAATGGCCACGGCCTCAGAGGCCGTTTTGAGGCCGCGAATTGAGGTCAAATTGACATATATAGCAATTTTTGGCAAACAGGATGAACAATTGATCTCAAATTGAAAAGGCTGGATTTTTTTTTCTTTTTTTGAGTGCAACACAATTAACCTTTTTTCAAAGTCCATGAAATAATTTAAATTGATAGATTAACTTGAACCTCTCCTGTCACTGGGGACGGGTATTTTTGCTTGCTTTTCCTCAAACTGGGTACGGGTACTTTTGCTTGTATATAATTATATAAGAACGAGTTGTTTCTGTGTGAAGCGTTTTATTTGATGTTTATACAATTCCATACCCCTTGGCCAATTTCCCCGAAATTTGATGCATCACATTATTGGCACACATGGACAATAAAAATTCACAATGATAAAATGTCACAATAAAAATTTTCAATCGTTAGTCAAATTGAATTTAAAAAGCAAAAACGTGATATAACGGTATTTTGGCCAATCGACGGTCATTTTTTGAGTGTCCCCTTCGGCAGGGAGAGGGAGAGAGTTTGGCTTATGCCTCTGCGCTTCAGTGTTGGAAGGTGGTTGTGCGTCTGGAATCAAACCACTTGAATATATTCCGAATACAGAATGGAAAATAATATACAAATGATCCACAGTCTCCATGAGACTACACTGAGTGTGATGAGTTATCGCAGCCCCTGTATGACCTTAAACAAGAAAATGAGGCCATTTGGCCCGTCATTGCCGTGTTGCACTCCCAAGTTAATAACAATGATTTTGCTACAGCTTTAAATATCGATCTTCTTGATGTTTTACTAAAGTCTAAATAACGCAATCTTGACATGGTGACCCAACTTGTTACTAAATAGGAGAAACGCAGCGACTTACAGACATACACTGTTCATTCCCTCCCAAATTGATAACTCAACAGCTGAATAACATTGTTATAATTGGTATGAACTGTTCAACTGCAGATTAAAATACAAAAGTTGAAAAGAGAAAGATAAAACATTTAGAGGTGATATATTAGGTCAGCGATGTATAGAAACTGTTTCACACTCACCATACATGTGGACCTGCTTGAGAGCGAGAGAGGGGGAGTGCTCCTCAAGATATCATGAACTCAATCTGAACACCCTCTCCCCTCCCTCCTCATACGCCCAGGTTATCGACACTCTGACACTCGTCGCACTGATATACTTATTTGATAGCATTAAGCTGTAACTTTGTATGTATGTATGCATGTATAACGAAAAGCTTGGTGCCTGGCCATTTGGACATCATACTTGCAAAATTTGACAGAGTGAATAGCTGTGTCATAAACAAATGCCCATCAAAGCCTGCACTATTATTTATCCCAACGTATGGTTGTTTGTCTGTGCTCTATCCTTTCAAAATACTGAGTATCAAGCAAGGAAGCAGCACGCACAACTTTTAAATGATTAGTACGACCCGACTAGGGTTCAAACCGCCAGCCTCCCAGACTCAGAGCAGATACTGTCACCAATATTTACACCACCAAGGGCTGGTAAACAATTGCATACGATAGAAAGACATTGCTAAAAACTCAGCAACTGGAAGAGAAACTCTTTTGGTGAGTTTTTATTATTTTTGCAATCATCAAATTATCTCATGGATCAGGAGCTTGTATGTTTAAGTATATCATATTCAGGAGAAAGACATTATGAGACATCAGTGTACTGGTACTGGATTTACAAGGATATTAGTAGACAATGGCTAAACATTACATATTTGGATTTGAACATGGGTTGCCTGCACCTGGAGCCAGGAGTTCAAATGTGAACACAACCAGGCCAACCAAAGGTCAGAATAAGAGGTGGGGTTTTTGTTATTTTTGAGTTAAACTGTACACACGGCTCAATATTACGAAAGTGGACACAATTTATGACAAGCTTTAATGACACAGGTGTCATTAAAGTATTTCCATCTTGAAACCACCCAGCTTAGCGCAAGGGTTTTATTGAGCTTGCGAGCAGTGCAAACATTCCTTTAATATAAAAGTTTGGCATCTGCAAGTCAGTCAGCTGTCTTCAGACCTGGTCTGAAGATTATTTTGTCACATTTACTTTGGTAGAAGTTATCTGAGGTCAATTTATCTTTATCTTCTCGGTGTTAGGCAGCACATAGCCGGAAATACAGTTCTGCTTTGCAAAGTGTTTGGTATTTAGCAATTTATATGTTTATAAATGGTGTTTAGCAAAGTGTTTGATTCTTGAAAAAAGTATTTTCTTTTACGATCAGAATCTCATTTGGAACATATGCTTGTATATACAGTGGGGTTCAAAAGTATGAGTCCATTATATCAAAGCCACGCTATCTCAATTAATCACGAGATATATATATATATATATATATATATATATATATATATATATATATATATATAAATATATATATATATAAATATATATATATATATAAATATATATATATATATATATATATATATATATAAATATATATATATATAAATATATATATATATATATATATATATATATATATATATATATATATATATATATATATGTAATATGTGCTTGCTTGAATAAATGTCCTTGTGTGAAATGTATCCCGTTCGTCGTCGTTTTCCCTTTTGAAAGTGCCATCTTGAATCGCGGAATAAATTAGTAGTGGGTTTTGAACACCCGGGTAAAGAAGAGAATCTGATCCATCGAGGTCGGCGATTATCGGTTATCACTGTAGCACGGAACGGACCGCTTAAGCGGTTCGTGTCCTAGGCCGACCTGTGGCGAGGTACGATCGCCCGGTCGACTACTCGCGCAGGTACTTAGGTCGGTCGAATTTGGCGAGCAACCCTATCCTGCGCGGGTGAGCAATTGGCACGATCGTGGTGAGGTTAAACCCCCATCCGTGACTGGCTCCTGGCGGTAGTTCCAGGAGGGTCACGACTGAATTGTCCGTCCGGTGGGCGACGCGGTTGCGATTGGAGTTACGCAATCGCTCGCACACCTGGCAGGCCAGAATTCGTAACAATGGTGTCCGGGAGTGAGATTCGAATCCACCCCGTCTCCAACTAAATTCACGGGAATCGGTTCAGGGGTGAGTCGAGCAACCCCCCCCCGTCCCCCCCCCAAATTACGAGCGATTCAAATTAAATTCTTCCACGGGATAAGATGGCAGTTCAAGGCGAACGGGAGCTGGGGGTATTAGAAATGGACGTGGAATTGGTAGAATCCATGGCTCAGGATGAGAACCCCGAGCAGGAAATGCTTGTTGTGCAGGAGCAATTCCCCCCCCCCAACCGTACCCAGAACCCGAAATGGGCGCGGCAGCAGCCGCGGTGGATGACACACCCCCTCCCCTCCTCCATCAAGGTCCTCCCCTGGTCCCCGGCGAATCCACGCCTCATGATGGCGAAGTGACCGCCACAGACCCACCTGACGTGGGCCAGCTATTAATGGTTCTTCTGGCACAAATGAACGAAATGAAAACAAATGCGCAACAAATGGGAAGAGAAATGAACGAAAAGATGGATACAAACACAAATAAAATAAAAAACGGAATAAAAGAAGAAATGAAAAAACTGCGGAGTGAAATACAGCACGTGGGGCGATGCCTGCAGGCGGGCATAATGGCGCCGCCACGTGCTGGAACGAACGAGCTGGGGGGAGTGCAGCGACTGTCAGGCCCGCAATGGAGGCGGGTGAGGGCGAATTAATACGGGGGACGTGTAGGACGAGACACGTGGAGGTAACAACGACGGAAACATTAACGGTGACACAGAGGGAAAAATTAAATGGAGTGACTGAGACGTGTGTAAGACACGTAGAGACGACAGAGGTAATGGACGAGATAAAAGAAATAACAGAGACATGGGAGGTAGAAACGGTAGAGGAGAGACTACACGATAAAGACGGGGCGAAAAACGAGCACACACACACAGAGTTAGTGGAGGACGATGAGGGGGAGCTCGGGGATTGTCTCGTGACCCGGTGCAAGCAGCCGGATAACCTCCTTCGGGAACGGAGGGAGACGCTATTCTCCCTTGAAGCTGATCGCGACCAGGTGGGTTCGGTCGTGTCGGGCGAGTTGGAGGGGGCGAGTGCTGTTGACGGGTGCACGGAGTTTGGGGGGTATTGAGGCCCCGGAACCCCTTGTGGTGGCCTGAATCCCCAGTGCGATTGTGCCGGTGCGTATGTTCACGAGTGTGGCGAAATGCGTGCTGCAACGCGCACATAGCGTGGGTGCAAGGGTGTGTGTGAGAGCGAGCGCGTGTGTGACAGAGACCGCGTGTGTGGATGAGACCCCGTGTGTGAGTGGTGTGGTTGCGAGGTTGCCGGAGTGTGTGCCTCCCAGCACACCGTGTGTGAGTGGAACCACGTTTGCGAGTGAAAGGGCATGCGTGAGTGAACGGCTGAGTGT
Source organism: Eptatretus burgeri (assembly GCF_056783735.1). Classification (NCBI taxonomy): domain Eukaryota; kingdom Metazoa; phylum Chordata; class Myxini; order Myxiniformes; family Myxinidae; genus Eptatretus; species Eptatretus burgeri. Next base: position 3,761,875 of record NC_140978.1, read on the forward strand.
GAGAGGGACAGCGTGTGTGAGGTCGCTGTACGTAAGGGAGATGACGGTGGGCATGAGGGAGCACGCAGCCGCATCTCTGAGAGTGAGTGTAATGGTGAGGTGTGTGAGTCTGGTGACACGCGGGAGTTTGAGCGCGTGGAGGGAATGGAGACGACGACGGCGACAGAGGGACAAAAGCCGAGTAGCGGCCGTAGCTGGATTGGGGACCGCGCTGGGTTTGCACCGCAGCGCGTGCGAGGTTTGTGCAGTGCAGCGCACGAGGCCGCCACGTGCGCACTTGCAGGAGTGAAACCCGGTCCGGAAACGCCCGCGGTGGATGTTGTCAATCCCGCGGATGGACAAAAGCTAGGCTGGGATTACGGATTTGGACCGGATGGGTCCTCCACGCGGGCATGTGTGTGAAGCTCCGACGGGCAGAGCACATGTGTTCGTGTGGGGAACCCCTCGAAACGCGAGACTTTTTTTTGTTGCGCAGGGTGACGTCATGGCTGCACGTATGGTTGGAATCCGGCAGGAGGGATTGAACCCCTGCCGATGGTACCGTCCAAGAGGGACGAGGTACGCGAACAGCCGCCATGACGTCACGCCAAAGATGCGCGGCTGTGAATTGCCACGCTGGTGCGCAGGTTGCGAGTTGCCGTGCTGGTGCACGCGCATTAAAAAAAAAAGCAAGCCTCGCTTCGCGTGAACAGGATTCCCTGGGCAAGGTGTGGAAGATCCCCTTGGCCAGGGCACAGGATACAACTAGTTAGGGGGAAGGGTTAGTGTTGGTTAGACCGGCTTCATGGGGCAGGGGTAAGTCCTCATGGAGCCCGTGGAATGAATTAGGTAGAGGGATTCAGTGCAGATTTAGGAGGGGAAATTGATTGTTGATGATTTGGAGACAGTGACAGACTGTGGATGTGTAGAGGGGACGTAGTTTAGCTACGTAGATTAAAAGGAACGTGCTGTAGTTTAAGGGACGACATGGGAGCACGAGGTAGTTAGGGGAAGTAGTGAGCAGGATGGCAGAGATCAGCGATGGGTGTGTTGAAGTGTTGTGAGGTGGAAACATGTTGAGTGAGTGAGGCCAGCGGGTCTGTATGTATGGAGCGAATGTGGTATGCATGGTGTGATGAGTGATTGGGGGGAGGAGTGACTCCCGCCCAAGGGACCCCAGGGTCAGTGTAAAGTGAGTTAGTGGGTTAGCGAAATTGAAAAATGGAGGTCGTTTTGATGTTGGTGGGAAAGTAGGCTCGATACCCATTTGGAGGGGTGCAGGAGCCCTGTTGACGGGCTGGGAGCGTGGCTACGAACGGTGAGTATCGCTGAGTGGGTACCCCGGGCACCGGGCTAGTCGGCCGTGGTAGGCCAAGGGTCCATGGGGGGCCGGGATAGCGTAGTGGGCATGGGTGACTCGCTGATGCGGGGCCCGGGGCGCCATAGGCTGCGTGGGCAGTGCGTGGGCACGGGTGACCCTCGGAAAGGGGCCCGGGGCACCAGCCTGCCACGTGAACGTTTCAGGGGAGTCGCCATGGAGGGAACTCCGCGGTGTTTAGGGAGCTGGTAGGCTCGGAGGCAGTGTAGTGCCCGGGGTTGCCATCGTAGGAGAATCGGCAGAGGGTAGTTCCTGCCAAGGGAGCCACATGTCCCAGCCATGAAACCGTGCAAGGGCACGAGGGAAAATTGGAGGGCAAGGCCCAAAATTGTGAGAATACCAACACAGGCGATGGGAATCTTGGTTGTTAGAACCGATAGTTTAAGCGAGAGGCGCTTGTTGAAGGCCACGGGGTAGTTTAAGTGATAATCGTTAGGGTAGATTAGGAAGTGTTCCCCTCTGCACTATCCATCCCTTCGCTCTCGTTGTGGGCCGCTGGACCCACCTTGGGTAAAGATCGCTGAAATCTGAGGAGGCCATTCTGAGGCTTTATTGGGCCTTGACACAGGACACTAGCTCTCCCTTATTCCCCTCCAGGAAGGGAACGTAGGGGCTGGGAGTAGGCTAGGACAGGATAGGTTAGCCAAACAAAGACGATAAAGGGGGTTAGGGGATGATTCATAGTGGGAAAGTAAAAATAAAAACAAAAAAATAAGTTGGGGCTAATTGGGTTTTACAAATTAAGGGGGTGGGTAGGTACAGAGACAGGCAAAGGCGATAGGTTGGGAGGGAGACAGTAGGTTAGGTCCGAGCCCGCCTTCCGAGTGGCCAGCACCACCACACTCCCTCCACCAACCTCCGTTTCAAGGCAAGGGGCCGGCCAATTTCATCGGCTGGCTGTTACTACAAAGCCTGTGCCGGCCACTTCATCGACTGGCTGTTTGCTGCAAGGCCTGTGCCGGTCGGATCGTCTGTCAGCTGTGTTTGCTCCAGGCCTGTGCTGGCCACTTCATTGGCTGGCTGTTACTACAAGGCCTGTGCCGGCCACTTCATCGGCTGGCTGTTTGCTGCAAGGCCTGTGCCGATCCGATCGTCTGTCGGCTGTGTTTGCTACAAAGCCTGTGCCGGCCATTTCATCTGCCGGCTGTGTTTGCTTCAGCGGCCTTGTCATGCCATGCCTTGCCTGCCTGCCTTTGCCTTGGCCCATGCCTGCTGCCCTCGTCTAGTTGCCCCGTTCTGTTTTGCATTCCCCCCTCCCCCTTATTCATT
>NC_140978.1:3769500-3807000 GCF_056783735.1 Eptatretus burgeri
TTCTTGCTGAAATTACTTGTATCATATACTCCAATATTTTTCTTCATATCTTCATAAACATCATCAGTTTTTATATCTAGGATAAAACTATCAGTATCCATATACAACAATGAAACATTTTCACCATACTCTTTCTTTAAGTCATTATACAAATAATCATACATCAATATCTTTGATAAATCAAGAACTGCTGTTCCAATATAAATTGGTTTATCCATTACAATACTTTCCTTTTTCATATGAATTGCAGAAAAGTTCTCTGAAAAAACCTCTTCTCTCTCAAAACTTGGTTTATTTATCAATCTCGAAGCTTCTTTCCAAGATGTTGCGAATCTAATGTTTTGTCTGTTTCTAACATTTTCCATAGTCTTTCCAAATACAGCATTATTCATTAATTTATAAAAGTCCCCTTCAAATTTTACTTTTGTATTTGCTCTCATATCTGTATTAAATTGAATATACTTTTTCACCCAAGGACTTTGTTTAAATTTTAAAACTCTATGAATTTTAGCTACTCTCAATCCTTCTCTCAAAAACTGTTTTAAGCTTCTCTGATGTAAAACATATCCCTCTTTATCATAGAATGTTGTTAATAACTTTTCTGTTGATTTGCCTTTAATATTAAAACTTTTATGATAATCACTTAACCATTCTTTCTTTGGAGTTTCTTTCTCACATGCAAAAGGAAGATCTTTATGCTTATTATGAAGATCACTCGGGTACCTCAAATCAACTTCAAAATAATAACCTTCTTCTTCGTCATTCAATTCCTCTTGAGAAGAAATAACAATATTCATCAAAGCCTTTTCATAATCCTTTTCTTCCACCCACTCTAATTTACCATAAGGCAGAGATTGAGACATTGCCCATCCATACAAATTATTAGCATCAAAATACATCAAATAATTACTATCTTTTTCACTATCATAATTTGGAAGATATTTATTATTTGCTTTAGCATATCTTTTGAACATACTTGTGATATTCCACCTCTCTTGGACTTCTCAATCATCAAAAGCATATCCACATCACTGATTAAATCTATATCTTGTTTTGTCATTTTCAACATTGCACTCCAAGCTAAACCAGGAGCTGTGAAATAGTGGGCAGGATCTAATCCATAACAATTTTTATTATGACAGAGTGATCTAAAAGCTTCAAACACATCAGCTAACAATAAAACATCTGTTTTTAGATATAAATCGTGATATTCTCCAAGGTTCTTTATCTTAAATATTTTCCATATTTCTTGTGCGTGTTTATATTCCTTATCACTTATCTCTTCTTCATAAAGGTTATTATAGAAACTTTCTTTTGAAGGAAGTTGTGTTTCTTTAAATCTCATAAATGAATCCATATAATCATAAGGATAAATTCCCTTACTTGTAAGAATTTTCTCTTTACTTTGAATTTCATTCCTTGTTTGAATTTCCTCTCTCGTAAGAATTCCTTCTTTAATCAGAATTTCATCTTTAATCTGAATTTCCTCTTTAGTTCGAATTTTCTTTATAATTAGAATTTCATCTTCAGTTAGAATTTCTTCATTAATTAGAGTTTCCTCTTTACTTTGAATTCTCTCTTTAATCTGAATTTCCTCTTGAGTGAGAATTTCCTCTTTTGGAAAGAATGAATTAAGATTTGGAAAAGAGTCCGTGGAGCTTAGATTTGATGCGAGGTAGGCTAGTGGTGTTCCCATAAACTTGTAAGAATCTAAAAACCTAATACGAGTTAAAGGTTTTGTGAATATCATTTTTGAAAATGAAATATACTTTTGACTTGTGTTTGTTATAGCAGAAATATTCCCTGGTGTTTTTGAAAGTTCATTTATAAATAGATGTGTATCATAGTTGGCGCTGTTGTGAAGAAAGACTGGAATAAAAGAAGGTAATTTATAATTAAGATTACAACAGGAATGAGCGGGACCTCTATATTTACCAGTAAGATGACAATGGTCTCTAACTTTAGACTCCTTAATTTCCCCCTCACAAATATGACAGATATTGTTCATTCTAAATTCTAATTTTTCTTCTTTGGTTAATTTCATCGGTTCATTTGTTTCTTTCATTAATTTAGTGAGTCTTATACAATCCTTTTCTAATCGTTTTACAAACTCTTGTGAAGCATTTTTTCCACGATAATGTTCAAGTTTGTTATACTTTTCTCCAACAGATGATTTGATATAATAACAGAAACCACAAGGAATATGTTTTTGATATTTATTTGTATATGGTTCTTTTGGATTAGGAGAAGCAGAAGGATACATTCAAAATCAGCGTATATCACAAATGGGTGCATGATAGATTTATTATAATCTTCAAAATAAATCTTTTCACCAGGTTTAGGCATTGTAATTACAGCTGATTTATGATTACTACAATATTTTGAATGTTGTTCTAATCGTTCTTTTGTATGAAATGAATTAAGACATCGCTTACAAGGATATATTTTGTTTGCTGTTCTGAATACCTGAGAAGAGATTAATCTTGATAAATTATTGATGTATGTGTAATGTGAATTCTTTCCAACACTAAAATATAAAAGGTCAATGTGTGTTTCTTCATTTTTATAGTTGTTTGAAATTTTTAATATTTGAACTTTGTTTGTATCCGTTAATCCATATACATTAATAGAAAGATTATTCTTTTTCTCAAATTTAGGAATATCTGTTAATGGCATTGGGAATTTAAAATCTTTAATGTCCAAGGTATTCTCATATTTCATATATTGTTTTACTCTTTCTGAATTACATTTTGGTGGATGTAAGTGAGCAAGAACAGACCAGAGAAAACATTTATTATCATTGTTCTTAATATTAACAACTGCCTTCTTTAGTTTTATTTCTTTTGGTAATTCAATATAAGAAGAAGCTTTAAGAGGGTTTAATTATAGAATGTGTATATCTAAAAAGATGATTTTTTTAATATTGAATCCACTTCCTACCACTGTATTATCAACATCCTCCTCTTGTCTTGATAGTTCTTCATAAACCCCACTATTCAAAAAATCTTGAAATGATGTTATAAAATGAAGATCTGTTCTCATATAAGGAGTTTGTTCTTCATCTTGTCTTTTCATATTCATTTTCACTCCCATATAAAACTTTAAAGTTTTCATTTCTTTTAATGTCTTTTTAATAAATTTTTCAACATCGGGTTTCACTATTTCAATTGATTCAGCTATTGATGATGGACCGGGTTCTCCAAATTGAAAAATCCTTATTTTTATATGCCCTTTAAATGCCTCATCAGTGTTTTTAATATAATAGTCTCCCTTTACTTTAAACTCATTTTTCTTGTGTTTTTGTGATTGAAGATGTTGATTATAACTACTCTTCAAAACATCCTTTGAACAGATATCACAATGTTTTCTTTCCAACTCAAGAGGAGATATTTGATGAAATAGATTAAATGTGTGTTTGTTGGTTCGGAGGTGTTTTCTATAATGTTTATATTCGTGATTACAAACATCGCAGTACGTTGTATTCACCATATTTATAGAATAAAACTTTGCTTAAACTAAAATTTTCTTGATGAAAATTTCGTTTAATTTATAGGTGAATCTGTGCTTAAAAACATTTTATCCTCCAACTTTTTCACTTAATAAATACAATGTTTCAAGACACAAAAGACAAGTTTCAATCAATCTCTTCATCTGTTAAAGATACTGAGAAATATGTCAAGGATGTAAAATTGAACAAAGATAAATATAACAACTATTGGATAAAAACTATTATGGTAAATAATATGAGTTCTTCAATTTCCTTCAGTGGAAGGGCTTTTAGTATACCTGATAGAACATCAATTAAAGTATCTCTAACAAAAGTTTCTCCTCTCCTTCTAGTAATATATTCAAAACTAGAAAAAGCAATGAAACAAGAAAAAGTATCAAAGAACAAAAACCTTATGGATGAAGCTTTAGAAAGAAAAGATAAGACCATCTGTAATATGCAAGGAGAAATTTGTATTTTTTTCAACAACCCTAAAGATGTAAATCTTGATGAAATAAAGGATGTTAATATATCAGGTGAAATGACATTTCGTTCAATAGTAGTTAACGATAATTTTAAAATTACCTTTAATATAAAAAATGTTGTCGTTGAATCTGATAATGAAAAAAAGTATATCGATATCGATGGTAATATACAACTGAAAGTATAGATGAATTTCAGTTTAAGTAAAGTTTTACTTTATAAATATGCTAGACTTTCCTGATTCTCCATATGACAAATTTGAGAATTGTCCTGCGTGTGAAAGACGGGGATTAAACACAGAGTCAAAAGCCTATAAACAATGTATATTCTGTGATTATCTTCTAATTAATGATAATAAAAAATATAAAAAGGAAAATAATTCTTTTAGATTTACACCAAAAATGAATTACTTTACAAGATTGATTAGAGAAATGAATGTAAAGTATGAGGATGATAACACACCTTTCCTTACAAGGGAAGAAACTGAACGTATAAGAGAAATGTTCAAAGGATTGTTGTTGTATATTATTCATGGATGTAATTTTCAGGGAAATATCAACACAAGATATTGTATAAATAAAATAATGGATTATCTTGAAATTAAACCTGAACTTAGGATAAAATATAGAGTTTCTAAAAAAGCCAATAATAAATTAAATAACCTGTTTTTCAAATATATAAATGAATGATTTTTTACCTATTTGGGAAAATAAGATAAAATTTAACAACCATAAAAATCTCCCAAATTCATTAAGATGTCTCATAGTTGGTTCAAGTGGATGTGGAAAAACCTGCTTACTTTTAAAAATGCTCCTCACTCCCAACTTTTTAGATTATGATAATTTAATAATTTTCACAAAGTTGAGTTTTCAACCAGAGTATCAACTACTCTCACAAGGTTTTAATGCTGGTCTTCAAAAGAAGATATAATAGGTTTATTTAAACGTCAAAAAAACCTAAATGATTATAACATTGAAGATATAATTCAACTATTTTGTGATACACAGAGATGTAAAAAGAAATCAAATCTTATAACTTGTATTCTTAGTGATAATACGGATGATATACCGTCTCCCCAAGATTTGGATAAATCAAAAAAGAACCTCGTTATCTTTGATGATTGTGTTAATGAGAGAAACCAAACGGTAATGGACAGCTACTACACAAGAGGGAGACATTCTTCTTGTAATTGTATTTATCTTAGTCAATCGTACTTTCAACTTCCTCGTCGTTCCATCAGAAACAATGCTAATACTTTTATTTTATTCAAGTTAAATTCAATAGATATCAATAATTTTTGGAGAGATAATTGTTCTACATTATGTAGTAAAAAGAAATTTGAGGATTATATGAAGCACACGACTGAAAAATATAAATATATTGTTGTGAAACAAGATGAGATATTAAGGGATATATTTTTTGTTTTATAAACAATTACATATATAAATGACAACTATTATTATAAATCTTGTGGGTAAATCTGCTTCTGGAAAAAACTTTCATAAATCAAGGTTCTTGTGTAGTACAAATGAGAATATTGTAAATTTACTTAAAAAACACCCCGTGATACGCATTGTATCAACAACAACTAGAGCAATAAGACCTGGAGAAGTAAAAGGTGAAGATTATCACTATATTTCAGTGGAGGAACATATGCGATTGAGGAATGAAGGACAAATATTTGAGGAGGTTTCTCTTGGTACAACAAAATATTCACATTGTAAGAGTGAGTTAAAGAAACTAAAATCTGGTGGTGTTGGGATATTAGAAACTAATCCAGAAGGAACGAGACAAATTATTAAATATCTGAGCGGAGTGAAGATTTTATCATTCGGTTTTGATGTTGATGAAGAAACTCAACACAAACGTATGAAAAGCAGAGATGCAAGGATTAGTGAAGAAGAAATTACAACTCGCATTAATGTTAATAAAGAATTTGATGAAATATTTAAAGAAAAGGATTTATTTGAACACATCTACTTGAATGATGAAGAAAAGGAAAATTTCCCTGTTAATCTTTACAATTCATTAAATGATATTTTACAATAAATAAATGGATACAAAAGAAAGAGCAAGAAGATTTAAGGAACATCAAGAGTTGGTTTCAAAAGTTGTAAAACAACAGGAAGACATAAAGAAGAAACGCAGACAGAAACTAACGGGCGAAGAAGCATTTGAAAAAACAAGAGAAATTTTTTAAACCACTTTTAAAAACTTCCCAAGAAAAAATGAAAGATGTTTCCACAGTTCCCACAGTAGAATATACTCCTAGAAAGCTTCAAATGTTAAAAGATTTCAGTCAAATGACGGAGGAAGAATTAGAGCATTTAGGAGAATTAGAATATGATGATGAAGGTTTATTTCAACAACTGAAAGAGATTAATCAACCCCCTGATTATATTGTGAATGCTGTTCAAAACAATGAATATTCAGCGGATTCAAAAACCAAAGCAGGACTCATTCCAACAGAACAACCAGCAATATTTCATCTTGTTCAAGAAAAGGTATTGATATTTAATGATGAATTAAGGTTCTTAAGTTCTGCTCAACCCCCTGTTAAACTAACTCCGAGATTAATGTTTCTTCTCACAAAAGATGGAAGACAAGGTTCAACTGTGAGGGATGAATCAAAGTATATTGATAAACCATTGGATATGGAAAATAATGATGATAGAGTATATATTGATTTGCTGAACACTCTAAATTATAAGGTTATTCTTTCTGGTAAAAGTAGGAAGAATGAGAAGGAGAAACACATTATTCAGGCTTTAAGTATCCTTGGTTCAGGTATTAGTTTTCTTCCAAATGACCCATCACAATTAGTTAATAGACTGTTATTGTTGTTCGGCAGTAAGAAGGCTGGAAATAACAATTGTTTTAATGAAGCATCAGCCATTTTAGACCAGTTGATGAACATGAAAATAATTAATAAATCTCAATATAAAGACATTTTATCTCATATTAAATAAGATGAGAAGCACAATCCTGAGTTTTAATTTCACAACAAGCGACCACACATCTTCATTCCCATACCCACTACAACTTGACACAACAAAAGAATATGAGGCATCTTTATTGTCCATGGAGACTTATAATACCTTATTTAATATAACCGAGAAAAATGACAAGTTTAGTTATAATCCGGGAAGTGGATACAAAACGATAACAGTCTCACCCGGAGCATACGAGATTTCTCAAATATCTTCCGAAATTGCTCGTCTTATGAAAGAACAGGGTGATGAACCAAAAAATATTGTTATAAACATTCAAAAACATACTTCAAAATCAACGATTAAAGTTAAAAATAACTACAAGGTTGATTTCACAATTGATAATTCATTTAGAGAGTTATTAGGTTTCTCCTCAAAAAAGATTGAAACTAATGGGACGTTTTACAGTGATAATGTCATTCAAATATCCTCAGGAATAAATTCGGTGTTAATTCACTGTGATTTGATTGATGGTGCTTATAATGATGGATTAAAAACAAATACAATATTTTCATTCAGCGCATACTCAACCCCAATTGGTTCTAAATTCAATATGGAGCCTAAAAATTTGGTTTATCTACCTGTGTCAGGAAAAACCATACACAGAGTAAATTTTCGGATAACCGACCAAGATAATCGTGTGATTTCTTTTAATGGAGAAGTTATATCCATCAGAATTCACCTACGTGAAGTTTTTCAATAAATAAATACGATGGTTATTGTGAGGAAGCACGAGTTGGGAAAATATAAAATAATTACAGGGGATGGGATGTTCCTTTCCCCGTACTACAAGGGTGAAGGTATGTATCTTGGTAGAGGATACTATAAACCTAAGAGACAAAGGGGTGTTGGACATCAATTTAGAGGAGATGGGATAATTGATACTCTCATGGGTATTGGTTCAACTATTCTTAAACATAAAGACCTAATTGGTTCAACTGCTTCTGCTGTGGGAAATGTAGCAGGTGCTGTAAAGAGTATAAAAGATGCTCAGAAAGAATCTCATAAATTACAAGCAATAAAAGAAATTAAGAAAGGTAAAACTCAGTTGTCCCCCCAAGAACGACAGAAAATAATTCAAATACTTGGATCAGGGTTTCAAAAGTTTTAACATCTTTTTTCCTAAATAAATACAAGTATGGAAGCAATTGATAGTATCTATGATTTGGATGATACTATTATTATCTCAAACTCCACTAAAAAAGAAGATTACTTCAAGGTAAATGCAATAACTGGAACAGACTGGAATACAAATGGTACAAAAAGTTTTGAAATAAATAATCAACAAACCTATTTGAATCTCTCCGAAAGTTTCTTGTTGTGTAAATTTAAATTCACTAAGGCTGGGAATAACACAAACGCTACACTTGTAAATGATTTCTTCTGGAAAATGTTTGATAGTGTGCGATTGTATATTGGAACACAAGAAGTTGAAGCGGTTGATTATGTCTCTGCTGTATCTGAAATGATGAAATTTACACTCTATACATTCAGTGATAGAATGGGAAAGGGGTCTGTCGAAGGTTTTATTCCTGATATGTCAACGGGAACAAACACAGACCCTGGATATATTCAAAGGAAAGGAATGTATAATGATGATACAAAAGCAGAAAATAGTTTTACTGTGGCAGTTCCTCTTAAAGGTATATTTGGATTTTGTGATTATGATAAAGTTCTGTATGGTCTTAAAATTAGATTTCAACTACAAAGGAATGATAATGAAAATAGATTGCTTTTTGGTGTTGGTAATGCTTTTGGTGATCAGAATAAATTTGTAATTGAGGAGATGAGTTGGTATATCAGTGAATATACTCCTAATCTTAAAACAGAAGAGATGTTGAATCGAAGACTTAACTCAAAGAAACCACTCAGTGTATCATACCTCAAAAGAAGATGTCAACACGTTAAACTCAATCAAACTACTTACACGTGGAATTTGGGTGTTCTGGAAGGAAAGCCACGATATCTGTGGATGATTTTTAAAAAGCCAGATGGTGATACTGCGACTGATAAGAATAATGCATTGAGTGATAATGCTAAGGTGAAACAACTTCGCGTTTCTCTAGATGGAACATTTTATCCACGAGATAGATTGGAAATTAATTGGGAAAAAAATGATTTTGCTGAAGCATACAAGTCTTACCAAAAGGTGTGTGAAAGTAATGGAAATAAAGAACCTATTTTGGATATGACAGCATTTAAAAGTTTGTATACAATCTATACGTTTGACCTGAGCGCTCAAAAAGAAACTATAAAGTCTAATCGAGTGGATACTTCCCTATACATTGAAAGAGGAGAGAGTGAAGAAGTTGATCCATATTGTTTGCTTTTGGAAGAAACAGAATTGCAGATTAATACAGATAATGGTGTGATGATTAGTCTCACATAATTTTTTGTTAAATAAATGAGTGGCAAAGTACCAACTGGGGTATATGTTAATCAAATCAATCTTCATAAACTATCATCTTGTGTTCAAAATCAAAAGCCTTGTACGATTAACGTTAATACAATTCAGAGAAAAGGAGCAGTAAGAATTGATGTTTTGCTCACAAGAGAACAGGTTAAAATCTTGAATGACACTGGCTCACTTAAAATTAAAATGACAAAACCAATGTTGAAAAAATATTCAATAAGAGAGACGAGTGGAGGATTTCTCCCATTTCTAATTCCTTTATTTGCTGGTTTAAGTGCGGTTGGAGCATTGACGGGTGGTATTTCAACAGCGGTCAAAACTGCCAACGAAAGGAAGGCTCAACTCCAGGCTCAAAAAGAATTGGAAAGACATAACAAAGAGTTGGAGAAACAAATTAGTGGAAGTGGTGTAATTGTAGATTTTGCTGAAAAACTTGAAGGTCTGCCTGATAAAGCGAGATTGTTAGTTGGAGATATGCTTTCTTCTATAGCACAAGCAGGTGTAAAATTAACGAAAAGAGGTAATGGATTATATCTTTCTAATAAATAAATGAGCATTGATGAGTGGTTGAAAGAATTTGGAAAGAATACAACATCAAATTTACAACTTGCCAAATATTGTAAGAAATTAAAAATTCATAATGTGGTTATTTGTATGAGAGATGAATTAACAAATGTGTCGAAACATACAAAGAATATTATTATGAACTTAGAAGATAATGATGGGAACGGTTCTCATTGGGTTTGTATTTTTAATAGTCAAGACAAATATTATTTTGATACTTTTGGTCTTCCACCACCTGTTGAAGTCATAAAATTCTTACAGAATGGTGTTTATCAAACATTTCAAGTCCAAGAATTAAATTCCAAGTGTTGTGGTCAATTATGTCTATATGTGTTATTTCAACTCAACAAAAATAAAAAATTTTATGATATTATTTTTAATCTAATATAAATGACTTATGTTGGTAAAGATGGTTCTATCTTTGGTGTATCTCAAGAACTGGATATTGATTTATCAAATTATTACACAAAGGCACAGGCTGAACGACATAAATATAATATAAACAAAAATATTAACATGAAAAATGCTTATAAATTAAAAAAAATTATCCAAGCCCGACTGACGCGAATGACTTGGTGAGATTAAGCGATTTATCACAATATATATATACTTAAATAAAACGGCTGTGTATTCTAAAGATACAGAAGTGTTGATATTATCTCCAGGTCATACAGATTTCACAGTTCGAATTAAAATAAATTTTTATAAAGAAGGGCGTATCGTTTGTATGAGAATAGAACAATGGGGGTATGATATGAATGATTTAGGGTATAATTGGTCATTTAAAATTAACCTCGAAGACCTGGAACAATTAAATCAGTCTCGTAAGGAAGAATATTATCCACTTGGTATCGAGAATGAGTTTTGTGGAGCCACGATTAGTAAACAACAAATAAAAGAATTTAATAAGGGTAAATATAATAATGGTTTTGCCCTTGTTTATCTCATGAAAACAGAAAAAACAGGATTATATATAATAAGTAAGGAAATACAAAATGATTTAACTATGGGAAGATGGGGAGGTGTTTCGTGCCATAATATTATTCTAACATATATTTCTAATACATAAATGACAGCAAGAAGGCTTCAAGAAAATTATCATTTCTGTGTTCAAGCATACCTTCAAGAAAAGGGTATTCGGTATTTTAATAAATATGTTCTACAACATAAGAATGAGGTATTTTCAATAAAAGATTGGCATTATGCTGATGTTGATAAACCGACAACTTTAGATTTAATTAGAATGTTAAATAATGAAAAAATTATAAGGTTAAGAAAAGGTAAGGCTCTTTTAGAAATTCAAAAGAAATTTTATTGGTTTCCTGTTGTAAAAAATTATTTTGGATACAGGAATAACAAGAAATCCTGATGAATATATGTATAATATTCTATGGGGTGTAAACGATTCAAGTATAGTAAGGGATGAGGAAGGAGTTGAAGAAGAGAGGGAAGAGGAGGAAAAGGAGAAGGAGGAGAGAGAGAAGGAGGAAAGAGAGAATAGAGAGAGGGAGGAAAGAGAGAAGAGAGAGAGGGAGAAGAAAGAGAAGGAGGAAAAGGAGAAGAGAGAGAAGGAGGAAAGAGAGAAGAAAGAGAAGGAGGAAAAAGAGAAGAGAGAGAGGGAGGAGAGGGAGGAAAGAGAGAGAATAAATAAATATTATAGTATGGAAACCAGTGAGATTCAAAAAAGAATAGAGGTATTACAGAAAATAACTCAACCCACCAAGGAGGAATACAAAGAATTAACAAGTCTATTTGCAATACTTTCAACAAAACTATTAGCATCGTCAAGCTATTCATTTTAATTCAAGTTTTTTCTTAAATAAATGGAGGAGAGAGTGAAGGCATTTCTAAGGATTCTTTATGTTTTAAAAATTAAGATTCAAATGTGCATGTTGGAAACTAAAAAGGTTTTTGCACTCTGCAGAAATTTTTCTCATAAATAAATGAGTTATTGTCTCAAATGTAAAAAGAAAACTAATACTAAAAATATTTCATATATTAAAAGTAAAAATAACAGGGTTATACAAAAAGGTATATGTTCGGTGTGTGGTTCAAAAAAATCAATTTATCTCCAAACACAAACTCGGAGGAGATATACAAAAGTTTTTATCAGGAAGTAAATTTACAACTACTGGAATACCAGGGGAATTACATCTTCCAGGGTATTCTTTCTGTGGTCCAGGCACAAACTTGGATAAAAGATTAGATGAGGCAGACAATCCTAAATCCTGGAGTAAACCAATCAATAGAGTTGATGAAGTGTGCATGAGACACGATATTGATTATGGGAATACCACAACGTTGGAAGAAAAGCGTGAAGCCGATAGAGAAATGTTGTATAATTTGTCTCTGATACAAAATCCAACCTTGAGAGAAAAAGTTGATAGGTTCATCGTGAAGAAGATGATTAGTGCTAAATTGAAACTTGGACTTGGAAATTCAAAAAACTTCTAGGCTCTAATGATGCCATTAAGACTGAAGAGCAATTAGCTGATGAATTACATAAACCAATATTCACAAAGTTTCAGAGAAGGAAAGTTTATTCCAAGGAAGTTGATTATATCTGGTCTGCTGATTTGATTGAACTCAATAATGATAAGGGGTACAAGTATGCTTTAACCGTTATTGATTTGAGGAGTAGATATGCGTGGGTTGTCCCTTTAAAAAACAAAACAGGTAATACTCTTATGTTAGCTTTTCAACAGATATTTAATAAAAGTAAGAGAAAACCTAAGAAATTGTGGACTGATGAGGGTAGAGAGTTTTATAACACGACATTTATGAATTTTCTAAAAAATAACAGTATTACATTATACAGTACCTTTAATGAAGGGAAGGCAGTTGTTGTTGAACGTTTTAATCATACCTTAAAAGAGAGACTATATAAAAAATTCACACAACTCGGTTCACAACAATGGTCATCTTTTATTCAGGATATTGTGGATAAGTATAATGACACGATTCACACGTCAACGAATATGAAGCCATCAGAAACATTTACAAAATTAAAATATGAAAAAGAGATTAATGTCAGAAAACCTAAGTTCAAAGTTGGTGATATCGTAAGAATATATAGGTGGAAATCTCATTTTGAAAAGGGTTTTACTGAACGATGGACGAAAGAACTTTTTAAAATTGTTGATGTAATAGATACAGTTCCTTGGACTTATAAAATATATGATTTGGAAGGGGAAGAGATTTTAGGTTCATTTTATTTACAGGAATTACAAAAGACAAAACTAAGCAGATAATACACCTTTGTGGACACTCGAGGGCCAAGTCTGAGGTGTATAACAGTATATAATGTGTGTCAAGGGGGACGTTCTTAGATCTGTGAACCCCAAACACAGAATCCTCAACTGAATAGTCAAGGCTTAACTTTTGTTTGTGTGTGTGTGTGTGCAATGGGAGCAATAGGTTGGCGCTTCACTCCCTCCTACTATACACCGTTGTGGACACTCGAGGGCCAAGTCCGAGGTGTATAACAGTATATAATGTGTGTCAAGGGGTGGACGTTCTTACATCTGTGAACCCCAAACACAGAATCCTCAACTGAATAGTCAAGGCTTAACTTTTGTTTGTTGATGTGTATGTGTGTGTGTCCCAACCCTCACATTCAAAATCTCAACCCCAACCCTCACATTCAAAATCTCAACCCCAACTCAATCCTCGCCCAACACAATGTCTTTTTCAAAATGAGATTTCCACCTATATATATATATTTTTACGTTTTTTTTTCTTCTTCCAATTCTGTCTTTTAAGGCTTTCAGGTTTGATGACGTAGAAAGGGGGAGTAAGCCTGCACTTTCTTCCCAGAACGAACAATGTATATTTTTTGTTTTTTTCTCTTCTTCCAATTCTGTCTTTTAAGGCTTTCAGGTTTGATGACGTAAAAAGGGGGAGTAAGCCTGCACTTTCTTCCCAGAACTTTCTTGATCTTGCTCCCATCAAGCACCATCCGACAAAGAACTACATCGATAGGTTTAGATCCCAAAGAGTGATAGCAACTCCAAAAGTCTCCAAAATATAAATAAATAAAATAATAATAATAATAAATAAATAAATAAATAAATAAAAGCCCCCAAAAAAGTTTCAAGTGTCCAACATAAACCCAACTTTCCAAGTCTTCAAGGTATAACCACATTCCCGTTGAGTTTCCAAGATATGTATCACATTGTGAGTTATCAATCCAGAACCCACATTTCAAGTATTCAAAGTAAAACCAACTTACAAAGTCTCTTAAGGATAACTCATTTACTGATTTTTTCAAAATTTGTGAGTCTCCAAGGTAGGCCCCATATTTAGAACCATCTTGGCAGAACCCTTTTCCTGAGTCTCCAAGGTAGTTATTTAAACCATCAAGGCAGAACTCATTTACTGATTTTTCAAAATTTGTGAGTCTCCAAGGTAGGCCCCATATTTAGAACCATCTTGGCAGAACCCTTTTCCTGAGTCTCCAAGGTAGTTATTTAAACCATCAAGGCAGAACTCATTTCTTGATTTTTTCAAAATTTGTGAGTCTCCAAGGTAAAACTTGTATTCTGGCTCATCAAGGTATAACTTGTTCAGTGGGTATTGTCTTGATAACTCACAATGAGTACTATTGCTGTAAAACTCTTTTTCAGGATTTTGCTGGTCTCCAAGGTATAACTCTTTGGTTGGGTCATCAAGGACGAACTCGTTCTGTGGGTCTTGGTCGCTCATAAGGTCTTCAACCAAGCCAACAATTTCGCCCCAAGTTGTAGCAAAAGCAGTATTTTCATTTCGTATTTCAGACACAATTTCCTGTGAGAGAAAATAATAATGTATTAATTAAGTTATTTAATTATTAAATGAGTATGCTTCAATCAAAGTTTGAAAATAGGAAAATAAAAAATCTTACCTCAATAGATAAGAGGTTTGAATCCAGTTCATCAACTTGAAGGTTTAGTTCCATACAAGACAGAGAGTTCCAAGGAACACCAAAGTCATCCCACTCAAGGTCTTGGTCGCTCATAAGGTCTTCAACCAAGCCAACAATTTCCCCCAAGTTGTAGCAAAAGCAGTATTTTCATTTCGTATTTCAGACACAATTTCCTGTGAGAGAAAATAATAATGTATTAATAAGTTATTTAATTATTAAATGAGTATGCTTCAATCAAAGTTTGAAAATAGGAAAATAAAAAATCTTACCTCAATAGATAAGAGGTTTGAATCCAGTTCATCAACTTGAAGGTTTAGTTCCATAGAAGACAGACAGTTCGAGACAAGCACACAGAACACCATTGCCAGCAAAAACAAATGTTTAAAATGGAGCCTGGGTTTGAAGCTTTTATAGAGAAAGACTGGTGGGTGTGGTTTCCTTTGGAAATTCCCTGGGCAAGCCTAGGCAAGCCTTCATTGGGAAATTTTTCAAAACCATAACATCCTGTAATTTTCTAGTGATTTCTTTGTGAGTCAGAGATGAACTGGAAATGATGTAAGAGTGGGCGGGGCTTAGCAAAAGTAGGCGGAGCTTAGGAAAAGTGGGCGTGGCTTAGGAAAAATACCTTATAAAAAGTGGGCGGAGCTTAGCAAAAGTGGGCGGGGCTTAGGAAAAGTGGGCGTGGCTTAGAAAAAATACCTTATGAAAAGTGGGCGGAGCTTAGCAAAAGTGGGCGGGACTTAGCAAAAGTGGGCGGGACTTAAAGAAAAGTGGGCGGGGCTTATTGAATACCTTGTGGAAAGTGGGCGGGGCTTAACAAAAGTGGGCGGGGCTTAAAGAAAAGTGGGCGGGGCTTAACAAAAAATAACCTGTGGCTCAGGAGGTGGTCAAACAAGAGCATTAAGAGAAGTTTATCATTTCGTAATGGCACAAATGGGGTATCTTAAAAAATATAAAGATTCAAATGTTTTGTTTGTCAATATTTTAGATGGGGATTATTGTGCAAAGAAAATTAAACTATTGAAGGAATTTGAGAATGAACAAATCTTTATAGGTTCAATGAGTGAGCTGTTCAACACCCTGATGTTCAATTCAATGAGGTTCAACCTCCAGGTTAAAAGGGGAGACAAATAAATATACCTTGGGATAAAAAGGGGGTTTATTTTTAGGGAAAAAAATATGAATCGCTGAAAATCCCCCATTCATTTACATGGGGAAAAGTGAGCCAGAATCAGTATTCTTACCCTACTTATATACATACATACATATACATATATATATATATATATATATATATATATATATATATATACATACACATACATATATATATATATATATATATATATATATATATATATATACATATATATATATATATATATATATATATATATATATATATATATATATATATATATATATATATATATATATATATATATATATATATATATATATATATATATATATATATATATATATATATATATATATATATATATATATATATATATATATATATATATATATATATATATATATATATATATATATATATATATATATATATATATATATATATATATATATATATATATATATATATATATATACATATATATATATATATATATATATATATATATACATATATATATATATATATATATATATATATATATATATATATATATATATATATATATATATATATATATATATATATATATATATATATATATATATACATATATATATATATATATATATATATATATATATATATATATATATATATATATACATATATATATATATATATATATATATATATATATATATATATATATATATATATATATATATATATATATATATACATATATATATATATATATACATATATATATATATATATATATATATATATATATATATATATATATATATATATATATATATATACATATATATATATATATATATATATATATATATATATATATATATATATATATATATACATATATATATATATATATATATATATATATATATATATACATATATATATATATATATATATATATATATATATATATATATATATATATATATATATATATATATATATATATATATATATATATATATATATATACATATATATATATATATATATATATATATATATATATATATATACATATATATATATATATATATATATACATATATATATATATATATATATATATATATATATATATATATATATATATATATATATATATATATATATATATATATATATATATATATATATATATATATATATATATATATATATATATATATATATATATATATATATATATATATATATATATATATATATATATATATATATATATATATATATATATATATATATATATATATATATATATATATATATATATATATATATATATATACATATATATATATATATATATATATATATATATATATATATATATATATATATATATATATATATATATATATATATATATATATATATATATATATATATATATATATATATATATATATATATATATATATATATATATATACATATATATACATATATATATATATATATATATATATATATATATATATATATATATATATATATATATAGAGGTTTCCTTTCAAGAAATCCATAAAGGGCATTTGATATCAGTAGAATTTCCTTACACCACTCATCAGATTTCTATCATAAATGCATATGCACCAAGTGACCCCATGGAGAGGAAAATGTTCTTTTCCACATTATGGGACGATGTAAAAACTCTGGGAGGATCCATCTGTATTTGGGAGGATCCACATTTATGGGAGGATGCATCTGCTTTTATTTGTATTGCGGGAAATTTTAATTGTACAATTTGTCCTTCAATTGGTAGGAATCTCACCTGGTGTTGGCTTAATGATTGGAGTGGTGGGCTTGGGATCCTAGGATCCTGAGTTCAATTAAATCCCACTTGGCTGTTGAATTAATACCAGGTGGGGTTGACTCTGTCTGTCATCCTTCCGAGGTTGGCAAAATGAGTGCCAGCATGCTGGTATCCTGTGTCGGAGTGGTGACCCGTCCAGGATTGTGCCTCATAGCCAAGTAGACTGCTGTGGCAGCACCAACGCTCTGTATAGAGTATGGTCTCAGTCTCCTCATTGTTGGTATCCTGTGTTGGAGTGGCGATCTGTCCAGGATTGTGCCCAATAGCCAAGGAGACTGATTAAGAAGCACCAACACTCTGCACAGAGTATGGTCCCAATGGATGGATCGGAATGACCATGAACCACATGTCACCTCCACAAAAGTGTTCAAAGACACCATCAAAAATTTATGATTCAAGGATGTGTGGAGGTTGCAACACCCACTTTTGCGGTTACACATGGTGTAGATGTAATGATGGTATGTCAATGGCAAGGCTTGACAAGTTTTATGTGAACAAGCCAATGTTAAATGTTGTCTTCTACCCAAATTGTGCCGACTAGGTTTCCCGACTAAGTCTAATTTCAATGTCTTTTAAATTACCTTTTCCACCCTGTGGTCATGCTTATTGGTCTCTCAACACTCGTCTCTTACATGCAAGCTATTTAAGATGCCTTTTGAGTCGTGTGTGAGAAACTTTGGTCTTCTCGATTTGATTTTCATGGTCTCCGGCTGTGGTGGGATATTGCAAAAACCAAAATAAAACCTTTTTGTCAACAATATAATTTATATCGTACCAAAAGGCAGCTAATATCAATTGATCGGTTAAAACGGGAAATGGAATCCCTACACCAGAACGATGATGAGGTTGGGAAAGACACATTTGACCAATTAGTATTGGCTCAGAAAGCATTGCTTGGTACAGCAACAAGCAATAGGTACCTTGGTAAGAATGTGAATGAGTGTTTCAACATTGGATACACCAAACAAGGATTTTCTTTTAATGAGACTTCTCTTAAATGTTCACAACAAACTCTTAGTTTATTCGCTCCCAATAGATCCCTGGTAACCTCTCAGAAAGCAATCAGATGCACACTGAGGGATTTCTATTCTAACATGTATTCTCCTCAGAACGTGGACAATGTGATGCAAGAATTAATTGCTGGGCTCCCAAATGTCAAGGGGGATGAGCAACGCATGCATGACTCCCCAATTTTGACAAATGAACTTGAAGCAGCAGTCAGGAGCCTGAAAGATGCGAAAGCCTCTGGAATAAATGGTTTGCCGGGAGAATTCTATAAGACTTTTTGGAACATTGTGGGACCTGATTGACTTGACGTTCTTGATGAAAGCATACATGATGGAGAACTTCCAGTGTCTTGCAGAAGTGCGGTCGTATATTTACTGCCAAAATCTGGGAACCCTCAACTGGTGGAGAACTGGCGACCGGTATCTTTACTGTGTGCTGATTATAAAATTCTCTCTTAAGTCCTTGAAAATCGTCTGAAAACTGTTATCAGTTCTGTTATACATCCAGACCAAACTTATTGTGTGCCTGGACGATCTATCCATGACAATATATTTTTGGTAAGAGATATTATTTTGTGCAATAAGCACCTGTGTGATGATTTTGGATTGCTGTTTCTTGATCAAGCTAAAGCCTTTGATCGTGTTGATCACAAATACCTTTTTTCTGTTTTGAAGGGAATGGGTTTTGGTGAAACTTCATCTCTTGTGTAAAACTCCTATATACCAATACTCATTGTATGTTGAAAGTTAACAATAGGTTGTGTTCTTCCTTTCCATTTTAATGGGGTATCCAGCAAGGTTGCCCTCTTTCTGGTCTTTTATATATAGTTTCCCTTGAACCACTCCTGCTATCTATTAGACAACAAATATCTCAGGGAATGAGAAGTATCGAAGGAGCAAAATTTGTGCAGACAGCGTATGCTGATGATGTCTGTGTTTTAATTAAAAGTACAAACAATGTCTCTGCTCTACAGCGTTGTCTGAGAGATTTCTCTACAGCCTCCTCTGGTGGGATAAATTGGAATAAAAGTACAGCATTATGGTGTGGGAAAAGTGACCTCTCTTGTGTATTACCATCATCACTCCCACAGAACTTGGTCTGGAGAACGGATGGAGTTAAATATCTTGGAGTGTACTTTGGTAATCATGAGATGGAGATGAAAAATTGGGAAGGAGTATTGGAACAAATTTAAATCCAGAGTGAAAACATGGGAAGGACTGTCGAAGGCCCTTTCATATAAAGGTCGTACTGTTGTCATCAATAATTTGATTGCAACAAAATTGTGGCACAGAATCACTGTTCTGCAGCCATCAAATCAACTAATTATGGCTATTCAGCAAATGCTGGTAAATTTATTTTGGAGTGGATACCATTGGCTATGACCTGAGATACTGTACCATCCCCAGAAGGAAGGTGGCCAAGGTGTTATTCCCATCTTTGGTCAGATTGTGGCCTTTCGATTGCAGTCTCTGCAGAGACTGCTGTTCACTGAACAGCTACCTGGTGACCTTTTGCGTTTTTTCTCCTGCAACAATCTGATAAATTGAGATATGATCGGCATCTCTTTTGATGGATCTCGAGCACATAAATTTTGCTTCTCTTTCGATGTTCTATCGTAATTTACTGGACATTTGGAAGGTTTTAATGTCCACCAGCTGCTTGAGGCATATAATTTCAGAATGTTCCTTCAAGAACCCCTTTCCTTCAATATTTTTTTCCCTAGTATTCCTCATATTCATGCCCTGATATAAAAATTTATCCAAGGAGGAACCAATAAGGTGTGTGACTTGAGAGATATGTCTGGAGTTAAGTGGAAACCTGTTGGTGTGGAAGCATCCACAGTTGGTTCTAGATCTGTCCAACTTGTGGACCAAGTGGTGCGTGGAGTTATCTGGAAATTTAAACAGCTAAATATTGGCTGGGAAGGTGTTGGTATTATTGAGGACTTTCGGTTAAGCTTCCCTGAGATTAAAGTACTGCTTTCTTCTTCTTTTCAGTCAGAGATTGAACATTCCCACCCCCTCCTCTTTTCATCTTGTAACTAAGACTGGAATTTGTGACCTCCTTCGACAAACAAAAAACTTATTCTATTTTTTTTTTTTTTTTTTTTGTATACCTTGGTCGAGGCTCGTATGAGAGCTAACACACAACTCACAGCAAGGAGGCATGAGACAAGAGGGGCGGGAGTGGAAGGGACAAAACAGTGGGGAACAGACACATTAGGTGAACTGTGGAAGGGAGAGGGATGGGGATGGGACGGGGAACATGGCGAAGAGAAGATGGACATTTCAGGGACTTTCAGGAAGGAAAGTAGGAGAAATGAAGGAAGTGGGCTTGGGTGGATTATCGGGGGTAGAAAAGATCGAGGATTTGGATGGGGGAAGATAAGAGGTGGTGGTGAACAGCTGTTTTGAAAGCCTGGAGGGAAGAATGGGAACTTAAAGAACACGAATAGCATTGTGGTCAGAGCGGTTCGGGCCAGGTTCTCCCTGTACTCCACTTTGGCCTCAATGTATACATTGCCCATACATAGTGTATTAGTGGATATACAGAGGAGGTTGGCACACTGGACCCTCCCCTCCAACACATTTGTTCACCATATTAATAATTTTCTGAGAGAAATATGTACTTTCTGTGATCAGAAGGAAGACTTGTTTCATGCTTATGTGAGGTGTTGGAGACCAACTTCTCTTTTTCTTCTACTTGATCATATTTCCCACAAATTATCTTTTTTCTTTAGTTCACACGTGTTTATTTTTGGTGTACTCTTTAAACCTATATGTGGAGATGTGTGTTCTTTTACATTTTCTGGGTGTTGTTGCAAAATATGCAATCTAGAAATCTTGGAAAATTAAAATAGATAATGGTCACGGATCAGATGTTATCTCTATTTTCAAAGGTAAGATATCTCAACACGACTTATGTGAGAATTTGATTTCTTTTTGAGCAATCAAAATGTCAAACTTTTTGAGAGAAAATGGTGTATCGCAAATGTTTTGAGTTTTGGGAAGAATTCAAAACTTATGAGTACTTTATAAATTCCTTTATAACGTAAGTTTTTCTTTCTGTTGATTTCTGTATTATCGTAAATATGTATTATACTGTGTTCCTGAATGTAATAAATGAGGTTTCAAATTCATCTGTGTCTCTGTCTGTTTATATATATATATATATATATATATATATATATATATATATATATATATATATATATATATATATATATATATATATATATATACATACATACAAGCGATACCCGTGCACATGCACGGGATAGCAGTACAACATAGCTGGTCGCAGACGACAGACCGAACACGGGGAATGACAAAAATACGCATTGTGCAAAATGCAAGTGGTACTATGGAACGCCAAGACTTCCCAAACATTGTCGGCATGTCCGCTAAGTACCACAGCAGTTTCACAGGGATCGTGTGACGGCGAGCCGAGTTTTTAGTGTGCAAGCTTGGTATTATAATAGAGATATATACATATATATATATATATATATATATATATATATATATATATATATATATATACACATATATGTAATCTCTCTATATCTCTAACAATATCTATCTTGATATCTATATCTATCTCGATATCTATATCTATCTCGATGTATATATATTTATATATATGTATATATATGTATATGTATATGTATATATATATATATATATATATATATATATATATATATATATATATATATATATATATATATATATATTGTACTAGTAAAGGTGCCCGTCTTCGACGGGCATCACTGGCAACATATGGTAAAAGACAGATAGCATGAATGTATTTTAAACAATATATGATATCATTTTTATCCATTGATAATTATCATTCAAGTTTTCCACTTCGATGACATTACCACGTAGTTTAGTGACAACACAACGTGTACCATTCGTGAGTTCCGGAGGATCCAGAGAGCGCATTAAAATTACAGGGCACCCTACTTTAAAGTGATCCAAAAGGCCGGATCAGTTTCGTCTACATATTCATATCTAGTAGATTTTAGCTGGACAGAAAGTCATGGTTTTGTGAAGAAACTACGGCACAAGGAAAGTGCAAATTAGTCGGGTATGAACTCAACTGTTTTCTTCCCAAATGGAGCGTGATTCTATGAGCTGAACTCATCTTAGTGGTCCTCTAAAAATGGGAAACATTTTTATTTCTTTTTTGTGCAATAATTCCTTCCATTTTGCAAATGGTGAACATGAACTGTTTAACTACCATAATCATCAAAACTAATTTTGAGGGGCCTCTTAAGGAAGACAATAATATCATTACTATATATGTCAAAGCTTGTTTCATTTCATGCAGTAACAAAAATCTGATGGTGGAACAAAAAAAGGGGCGTGCCAAAATATATATATATATATATATATATATATATATATATATATATATATATATATATATATATATATATATATATATATATATATATATATATATATATATATATCCTGGTGTTGGCGCAGTGGTTAGGGCAGCGGCTTGGTATCCAAAAGGTCCTGAGTTTAAGCCCCGTTGGGCCAATGAATTAATACACCAGGGGGTGGACTCAGCCTGTCATCCTTCCGAGGTCGGTGAAATGAGTACCAGTGTACTGGGCCGGTGTATACCCTGGTTAAAATAGGTGTACCATATCCCTATTTCGTAAGAAGCGACCAGGGTTACGTCAGGAAGGGCATCCGGCGTAAAACATGTGCCAAATCACTATGCGGATCATACGGATGATCCGCTGTGGCGACCCCTGTGGTGAGGTGATTAAGTGTACTGGTTCCGATTTTCAAGAACAAGGGTGATGTGCAGAGCTGTGGAAATTACAGAGGGATAAAGTTGTTAAGCCACACCATAAAGTTGTGGGAAAGAGTAGTGGAAGCTTGGTTGAGGTGATGATTTGTGAGCAGCAATATGGATTTATGCCAAGAAAGAGCACCACTGATGCAATGTTTGCTTTGCGAATGTTGATAGAGAAGTATAGGGAAGGCCAGAAGGAGTTGCATTGTATGTTTGTGGATTTAGAGAAAGCTTATGATAGGGTGCCAAGAGAGGAGTTGTGACATTGTATGAGGAAGTCGGGAGTGGTGGAGAAGTATGTGAGGATCGTGCAGGATATGTATGAGGACAGTGTGACAGCGATGAGGTGTGCGGTAGGAATGACGGACCAGTTTAAGGTTAAAGTGGGATTGCACCAAGGATTAACTCTGAGCCCTTTCCTGTTTGCAATGGTGATGGACAGATTGACGGAGGAGATCTGACTGGAGTCTCCATGGACTTTGATGTTCGCGGATGACATCATGATCTGTAGCCAGAGTTGGGAACAGGCTGAGGCGAGCCTCAAGAGGTGGAGGTACGCACTGGAGAGAAGGGGAATGATAGTCAGTGGGAGTAAGACGGAGTACATGTGCGTAAATGAGAGGGAGGGTGGTGGTATGGTGCGGTTGCAAGGAGTCGAGGTGGGGAAGGTGGATGGGTTTAAATACTTGGGATCAAATGTCCAAAGTAACGAAGTGAAAAAGAGAGTGCAGGCAGGATGGAGTGGGTGGAGAAGAGTTTCAGGAGTGATTTGTGATAGGAGCGTAGCTGCAAGAGTGAAGGGGAAAGTATATAAGACGGTAGTGAGACCAGCTCTGTTGTATGGTTTGGAGGCGGTGGCGCTATCAAAAAGACAGTAAGCGGAGCTGGAGGTGACAGAGTTAAAGATGCTGCGATTGTCGTTGGGAGTGATGAGGATGGACAGGATAAGGAATGAGTGTATTCGAGGGATAGCGCAGGTAAGACGGTTTGGAGACAGTGAGAGGGGCGAAATTGAGATGGTTTGGACATGTGCACAAGAGGGAAGTGGAGTATATCGGGAGAAGGATGCTGAGGATGGAGCCGCCAGGCAAGAGGAGAAGAGGAAGGCCAAATAAGAGGTTCATGGATGCGGCGAGCGCGGACATGCGGGTGGTTGGAGTGTCAATGGAAGATGTGGAGGAGAGAGTGAAATGGAGACAGTTGATTCGCTGTGGCGACCCCAAACGGGAGCAGCCGAAAGAAGAAGAAATATATATATATATATATATATATATATATATACATACATATATATATACATACATATATATAGATACATATATATACATACATATACATATATACATATATATATATATATATATATATATATATATATATATATATATATATATATATATATATATATATCTCTCTCTCTGGCGACCAGGGTTGCGTCAGGAAGGGCATCCGGCGTAAAACCTATGCCAAATCACTATGCGGATCATACGGATGATCCGCTGTGGTGACCCTAAAGGGAGCAGCCAAAAGAAGAAGATATATATATATATATATATATCTATATATATATATATATATATATATATATATATATATATATATATATATATATATATATATATATATATATATATATATCTATATATATATATATATATATATAGATATATACATATATATATATATATATATATATATATATATATATATATATATATATATATATATATATATATATATAGTGCTGTAGATTTCCCGAACGACCGCGTCTAACCAATCGCAGTCGCTTCACCCACCGAACGGACAATCCAGTCACGACTTCCTGGAACAACGCCAGAAACCAGTCACCGGTGGGTTTTTAATCCCACCACAACCTTGTCCGCACTCTACCCGCGCTGCAGGGTCCGATTGCCAAATCTTCGATTTGCCTAATTATTCACGCAGGTAGGTTACCGAGAGATTGTACCTCAACGGGACCGCTTGGAAACGAGCCGCTTCAGCAGCTCGCTTCCTTTTGGGATAACCGAGCGGTGTATTATCGCGCAGTCCCATTGGACCCGATCACTTTATCGGCTATTTAAAAACCAACTATATTCCGAGTGCAAGATGGGGCAGTTCAATGAGGGAACGGACGCAACGAACAGGTTTACATTCACACAAGGACATTTATTATAATAAAGCATGTATGCAATTAAACAAGGCAAAACACTTACGCAATAATACAAGCAACAAAAGCACGACAAAAGAACTACAACCGTCCACTTATTATGTAGAGTCACTTGCACTTAACAGCAGTTCCTACTTATTAGACGGGCCCACGGACACACGTACGCACACTCACACACCCAAGAAATGGTGGCAGCGGCCTTTAATAATGAGCTCCAGCTCGGAGGACAGGTGAGCTGAAACCCAGAGCCTATCTCGAACCTCTCGACCTCGTGTGGTCTTCAAATTGGTCAGACCTGGGCTCCAGCGACAGCGAGCTGGATACAATCGCCGTGATCCTTCCCGAGCTCCCGCGAATCCTCCCGAGCTTCTCAACACATGCTGGTGAGACGAGGCGCCGATCCTTCCCGTCAATGCGTCGCTTCCCCGAGGAACCACCTCCCGCGCTTCTCAACACGTGCTGGTGAGACGAGGCGCCGATCTTTCCCGTCGATGCGTCGCTTCCCCGAGGAACCACATCCCGCGCTTCTCAACACGTGCTGGTGAGACGAGGCGCCGATCCTTCCCGTGGATGCGTCGCTTCCCCGAGGAACCACCTCCAAGAAGAGGTTGATGTGTCACACCAAGCCAGGAACCAAAATGGAGAACAAAGAGCTCCACAAACCAAGAAGAAGAAGAAGCCACCACTCGCAGCTCAAGCCGAGCGACCAGCTCAACTTTCTTCCAAGCAAAGCAGCTCGAAGCAAAAAGCTCTCCCGAGCCAAGCAGAAGCCGAAGCTCACGGAACCATCAAAGCAAAAAGCCTCCTCTCGAGCCCGGCCGCAGCCGAAGCTCACTGAGCCAGCCGAAGCAAAAAGCTTCCGAAGGACTCAACCCTAACGCAAGCCAAGCAGGACCCAATGGTCTGCTGAACGACTCCCCTCAACTCCCTTCCCCAACCCTGCCCTTCCAACTCTGCCCTTGAACAAAAGAAAAAGATCTCCTCTTATCCTTCTCCGCCCCCCCCTCCTCCACGCCCGGCGTGACTCATGCCCTCGTGATCCATCCCCCCCCCCATATATATATATATATATATATATATATATATATATATATATGTATATGTATATCTCTATCTCTCTCTGCTTATCTAACTCCCTGTTATTTTCACTACTTTCTGGCAAATTGTTTCACATAAACATTGAAAAGGTTTGTCTCAATGTTCTTTCTGTCATTACCCTTTACATTAACTTTGCTATTACTCACAAAAATATTTTGTACCATTGCTAACAGGGTTTAAGCTGAACCTTAACCTGGTGTTGGCTTAGTGGTTATGGTGGGTGCTTGGGATCCTAGGGTCCTGAGTTCAAGCCCCGTTGGCCGCTGAGTTAAAATACACCAGGAGGTTGACTCAGCCTGTCACCCTTCCGAGGTCAGCAAAATGAGTACCAGCATGTACTGGTAAGGGGGACACTGCATTAGCGGCATAGCCGCGTCCCAACCAATGATGCAACCAGCAGCCACAGGCTACACGAGAGAGAGAGAGAGAGAGAGAGATATATATATATATATATATATATATATATATATATATATATATATATATATA
Source organism: Eptatretus burgeri (assembly GCF_056783735.1). Lineage (NCBI taxonomy): Eukaryota > Metazoa > Chordata > Myxini > Myxiniformes > Myxinidae > Eptatretus > Eptatretus burgeri. Next base: position 3,796,929 of record NC_140978.1, read on the forward strand.
TATATATATATATATATATATATATATATACCTTATCTTACTATTATCTTCCTTCATAACTTATATCTGTGAACTCTGCCATCATGATAGCACTGCAATAGCTGGGAACTGCTTTTGTGGTGAACCCATTTCTAAGGTGTAGTAGCTGAGGTATATTCCTTCCATATAGGTATATTACTTTTCTAAGGTATATTCCTTCCACATTGTGAATGTGGAAGGAACTAAACACGGCGTTCAACATGGTGAAATGGTCAAACCTGTCTTTTATACAATTGCATTTGCATGACATTAAGCTTAAACATAATGCTCCTCCTACTGTATCCTAAGATTTTGTTTTCCTTATTGTATAGTATCTCTGCAGTGTGAAATCGAGGCAGACAACGAATAGGTTTGTTCAATAAACACCTGCTAATCACTGGACTAGTAATAGGTGTCCTCAACCATTCTTGACCATGTTTGGAACATCAGCCGAAGCCCTAACTTTTTCACCTTATTCGCATTAAAATTTTTCTCCACAACCACTTAAGCGATTGTCACAAAACTGTCACCAAAGGAGCAGCTTCATGTGGAGAATTTTTTGTGAAACAAAGTTACATGATTGGATGTAAAATGTGGTCAGCATTCCAAAAGGTCTGTTTTCTGAAGGAATGGATTGCAAGGAGTTTCACGAATCAGAAATAACTAGCCTTGACCTCGTGACACTTGGCCTCATACTAATAATGAAGATGCAAGATGTAAAAGCAAGTAAAATAGGGTGGAACAGCAAAAGACCTCAAAACCATCCTGCTTTAGGAGAGGAGCCTGTTCCTCTCCTAAAACCGACAAAAACCTGAGACTTGTTTTTTTTTTGGAAGGTAATGCCAATAAAGGGAAAGCCTTTTCCTCGATGGAGAGAGCAGTGAAACATCGATTTCACAAGATCTGAATAATAGTGGGTAGATATGTTTAATTTGAAGAGCAGCTGAGAGATGCCAAGTTAAAATGTCCTCTAGTTTTGCAACTGATTCTACAAAAAAAATAAAAGAGGAAAACATCATCTAAAAAAAGCGAGTTTATTTATTTGCTCTAAAGATATATTCAAAAGACTCGTATCCCTTTGGTGTTATTTCTTCAGTACAGAAACAGTGAAATGAAGAAAAACAAAACCCAGTGTATAAAGAATAAACATGATGAAATTCAGTCCGTTTTGTAAGCACAGCAAACAATGTCTTGAGCTCATCTGCCATGCTCATGCTGAAATGGCCAGATTTATGATAACAAGCATTCAGTCAATAACGTAGCTCCATTACAGCAACAATGAGAATTCATTCTAAAGTGAGATTTGAAAAGAAACAAAGCACAACTGCCCCTTCCACAAATAAAACATTGCACAACAAAAATCTATCTGACTAAACCATTTGATAAAATTTACTGGCATAAGTGTTGGTTGGTGGCTACATCTTTTGGAAAGGTCAAACACTTTCAAGTAATGTCAGAACCGTAATAAAACCCAAGACCCCAACTGTGATTAAAATATTACCCCCAATTCTTACTGATATTTAAAATTGCTGAAACATTCTTGTATATATGTATATATCGAGCGGATGCTGTCCATCTGTCTGTCCATCCCAACCTGAAACATGGAGACGCTCCTTGGAGAGAAAAAAATTCATCCAAACCTATAGGAAATATATTATATATATATATATATATATATATATATATATATATATATATATATATATATATATATATATATATATATATATATATATATATATATATATATATATATATATATATATATATATATATATATATATATATATATATATATATATATATATATATATATATATATATATATATATATATATATATATATATATATATATATATATATATATATATATATATATATATATATATATATATATATATATATATATATATACACACACACACTCCTATTTTTGAACTCTTTCAACCAGCACAGGAATAAATGGTTACTTTTTTTTTCTTTCTCTGTTTTTTTTTTTTATGTCACGGTATTTTTACCACAGGCTTTTGTAAGTTATAAAAACCCTCTAGGTGAATCCTGCATTTTCCAAACCACGTTTCTTTGTCTCTGGAGCATAACGACCAGTGCGGTGGATCTCCAGATAAGGCCCCCATGTTGGGTCTGGTCGGCAAGCAGTCAAGAATCTCTATGGGGAGAAATTACAGTTTTTAAAGATTAAAATGAAAATACAAAATGCAGGAAGCAACATGAAGAGCAAAAGAAAGGGTTTAAATGCAGAACTCAAATAATCATGTTTACAAACAAGGTCTTATTTGGTGGCATTCGGCAGGATAGCCCAATTGGTTGCATGTTTACCAATGATCCTGCAGGAGAGTGGATGAAATCATCAGCAACTTGATTGAAGTTTGCAAGGAGAGACTGATGTTTCGGGGTGTTGACCGTTCATCGGAGCAAAAAAGGGACTGACACTGATGAAGGTTAATGTGCCCAAAAAACGTCAGCTGCTGTTTGCATACCTCAATCAACATTCTGTTGATTTCATCCATTGCTCTTTCTGTCTGCTGACGCAGAGTGACACTGGCCTTTACCAGCAAGATCATCATCATCATCATCATCATCATCATCATCATCATCATCATCATCATCATACCATGCCTTGTACAGAATATTTGTGCTTCTGAAACAGTTACTAAGCTACAATCCTGTTTGGGTCACCACTCTGACTCAGGAAGTCAGGGCAGGAATTTGAAATTTGTTCAGGGTTCCAGTTACAGCTCACCCACTCTTCGAGCAGGACACCGTGTGGGATATTTAACGTCCACCAACTAATGCCAGCAGACAGGATGCCCAGTTCAACGTCCATCCGAGGGATGGCACACACATTGATGAAACACCAGGATATGACAGTTTACAGCTGGATTGAGATTCATACCCAGGTAAGACAGCTTAGAAGGGAGTGCAAGCAAGACTAGTTCTTCATTCAACATGCAGAATAGCTCAATTAGTTGCTTAATTGCCTATAGTCCCTGTATAGCCTCGTTTCAATCCCTGACTTCATAAAAGTAAAAACGATATTGTTCTCATTAATTGCTAACAGTTTATACATCTTACCACTGTCGCATTTCAATTTAGGTTCTGCACGTTAAATATCCCATGTTCGTTTTGTGAAGCATTGGCAAGTGTGTTCCAGCACTCAAACGGCCAAATTCTCTGATTAGAGTTAGCTGTATAACTAGCACGACATGCAGAAGGTGGGTTTCGATCTGACAGGCATAATAGGAAAAATGGCCCCCTGTGCTTGAGTTTCCTTGTATCAAAGCCAATACATTAACCACTTTTATCTCATCATAGTTCAAATCAAAACAATACTCATTTGCTGCTCTGACAAACATGTTTGCAAATGTTTTATCCAAAAAGGAATGTGATAGATTTTAACACAAATTACCAGACCAATCACATACTTTGCATGAGTTTGAGTTGCCAGTCTGTACAGGTCACCAAATAAAAAAATGGCATCAAGTGATGGCCAACAGAAATGTGAAAGGGCACAAACATGACAAACCATACCTAATTAAGATATTGAAATTTGGAAATACGTATTGTCATGAATTCGGTCTTTTGAACGAGGTTTGCTGCAACCCTGAATCAAGAAAAACTGAGCGGCTAAAAAATTCAATAAACTGGAATGTTGCAAGCTGACATCAAGTGGAGATGATTAAGCAGGTGTACATAAGATGAACTTGAAATTGTTTACCAATATAAATTCTGGCTATTCGTCTAGGCTAACTGGCAGAGACTGCAATCTGCCCTCTCACAAAAGGATTGGGGTACCATCTCCACATAATCTGATCTTGATTCTGCATCAGAATATATATATATATATATATATATATATATATATATATATATATATATATATATATATATATATATATATATATATATATATATTTCTGTCTGCTTTTCTGTCTCACCCTGAAACAGGGAAACTCTCCTTGAGGAGAAAAAAATGTGCATTGAAAGTTGTTTCAAATTAATCCAAACCTCTGGAAAAATTATATATTTTTTCAATTCAGACAAAAAATTTGAACCTGGACAGTGTATAGGTAACAGACTACTACCTCCTTCACTCCCAATTTTTAGGTCATCTCTGCCGAGATGACCTAATAAAGCCGGACCAAATGTCCGTCCGTACATCCGTCCGTCAACAATTTTTCTTTCCGATCTTGATGAAACTTAGTATGTGGGTAGAGGTCGATGAGTGTTGCACAACGATATAACTTTTGTCCGGGTTCAAGGTCAGGGTCAAGGTCACGAGGTCACGTAAGTTATAAAAATCGCCATTTTCAAAACCTATCTTGTCTGCCATTCTACAAGATATTCAGCAACTGTTTATTGATTATGATAGTAAAAAATATTATCTTGTATCTAACTGGACAGATTTTTGAATTTCCTTCCCGTTTGATCGTCACGTGATCTGGAAGATGGCCAAAAACGCCGATGCGATTCGCAAAGAAGGAAGGAAGGAGAAATGAAATATAAATATACAACACATTTTTAGCCTTTTATATTTATACATTTTCCGCCAAAGGTGCAAAAGTTTCAAAACCTGAAATGTAAACGTCGGCATTTATTTTCAAAATATAATTCCGTGCGCGCGCCAAAATGCCGAGTCATGTTTCACCAAACTGCGCAGTTCGAGCTGCGTAGTCGAACTGCACAGTAGTCTTCGGTCATAACTGAACATTGAGAACTTGTAGTATTATAGAGATGACCGTCACCCCTACACGGGGGTAATTTTTTCTTTTATTTTCTTTCCTGTGATGAAATATATAACCTCCCATTTTTAAGCTCTTTCAACCAATGCAAGAATAAATGGCTTCCTTTTTTTCTTTTTTTTTTAAATATTGTGATATTCATAAAAGCATAATTTCTCTCATTCACCAGGTTATCCCATCCATTCCCTTCCCTGGCTTTCCTATCCATTATTTAGGCCCTTATACACTGAATCTTGGGGGTAAGGCTGTTGCAGTAAAGAAGCTTGCTTTCTGAACATGGAAGGCTAATGTGACTGAGGGGAATAAACTTTAGGTCACTCCATAAGGTTTACAACAAGTGTCTGTCCTTCCTTATAGGCAATGCAGAGAACATGAACTTGCTCAATTCAACTCTGAACTCTTCACAATCACTGCAGATTCTGCTCAAGATTAGGCAGATTGCCTCAACCTTTTGCTTTCCTTCAAATATGATGTACATGAGCAATCCTGCTGTGTCCACATTTAACCCGCCCCACCACCCCCACCCCACTTTCCCCAATATCTATTGTCTACTGGACTTCGTCTTTCACACCGGAAGGTGATATCCGGTAATCCGGAAAAAAGTAATATCCGGCCTCAACGTTGTAATGGGTGATGACCCTATAAAGCACCATTTTCCTGCGTTATAAAATCCTGCTCTGCTGGGTCTGGTTTCTCCTCTGCACTCTTCAGCCTGTCCTTTGCCACGTCCTATCTTTCGACCTAAAAGTCAGTTAACATCACTCCTATGGAGTGCTTGGGATAGTGTTGTAACTTGCACACAGCAACCAGTGTTTGCCATAAAGGCATGTAACTCTTTCAAAGTTGTCATTGGCCTCTTGGTGACCTATTTGGTCAATCTCCTCCTTATGTGGTCATCCAGATTGGAGGGACGGCCTGATCTAGACAGGTCTTGATGGTACCATACGCCTTCCACTTCTTAATGATTGTCTTGACTGTGCTCCAAGGGATACTCAAGGTCTTTGAAATATGTTTATACCCATCTCCTGATCTGTGCCTTTCCACACCTTTATCCCGGAGGTCTTTTGAAAGCCCTTAGGTCTCATGGTTGAGTCTTTGCTATGAAATGCACTATCCAGCAGAGGAAGCCTACAGGAACAGCTGAATTTATTCTGAAATAATCAGAATCACGACAATTTAACACAGGTCGAGGCCAATTAACTTGGTGTATGATTATGAAGGCGATCGGTTACACCTGAACTCATTTACAATTGCTATTGTAAAAGGGGGGTGGACACTTATCCAACCAAGATATTCTAGTTTTTTAAATTAAGATACTCTAGATAATTATTCTAGTGTTTAGATATTTCTCATTTTGTATTTTTAATTAATTTTCTGAACTTTGTCCATTTTTTTTTCACTTGGAAGTTGTGGGTTACGACGTGTAAATAAAGGTGGGAAAAGTCTGATTTAATGCAATTTAATTCCAGGCTATTAGGCAACAAATGTGAAAATTATGAAAGGTGGTATAGACTTTGTATATGCACTGTAATTGCTCTTTGCAAAAAGCCTCATCTCTGACCAACAGCTTGAATTTAATCTGTCCTTGAATATGTTGCTGCTTTTCTCAGCCTTGGTCAGAGGCCATAAATCTCGAACATGAAGTCAAGAGCATCTCCTTGGACGTATATCAGCAATTGATAGTCTGAAAACCTGTTCTGTTTGCCATGCTCACTGCCTGTGCTATACAAGGCCACTTCATGCTCTGCTTTCAGACATCACCTTACAAATGTTATGAGCAGTGGAATCATGTCCTCTTCCCTCCCAGTGGAAAGTGGTGTTGTCCCCCAAGACAGTGTTTTGGGTTCAGTTTTGTATCTCATCAGCATATATTAAACCTCTCCAATACAATGAAAAACCTTCTTTTCTGGATGTGACTTGACATTGTGTTATGGAGTACCTCACCACACTGAGACAGACAGACAGACAGACAGACAGCAGCTGCATCACTCACTGCCAATTTGGAATTGATTAGGTGCTGTTCTGGCAAATGTCTTTCAACCGTGGAAATTCTGACTCACCGTCTCATTCCTGAAGGATTTTAAAATCAATCTATTTCCATAACTACAACTACGCTGTCGATGGCACACCATCGCATATTCCCGCACGCACTGCTTTGTCCCATGAACGCAAGGTGAAATTTTATCTTGCAAAATGGATTGGCTATTCTTTTCTATTTGATGTGCTTTATGACCAAAGACTTACTATGTTTACTAAATCAGAAGTCATTGCAAGCATATCAACATTTCATGAAACATTAATTTAACACTGTCCAGCAATATAGAACTGTGCATCAATTTAATCATAGGAATGAACTGTGTATAATATTAATTATAATTATTCATAATCAATTAGATAAATACATTAAAACCTGTGACTGTTTGTCACTCATGGGGGCCACATAAGTAAGTTCTTTATAAAATAATTTACCATGTACAATGGTAAATACACTTTTAAAAAATCAGCCCCTATGACCCCACCCCCTCTGGCCCGGCCCCCAGGGGTCATATCAAAATCCGACAGTGTTGTGCACTTCCCCATACATATATCTACTATGTCCCAAAGTTTCAAGTTCCTATTTCAAACGGTGGAGGAGGAGCTGTTTTGACCCCCTATCCGCTAAACACCCCTACCCCCCAAGCACCCTCTGATCATCATGTGTTTAAAAAAATATGTTGTTAAATGTATAACTCATGAATATGTTTGATTTAAAAAGCTATAAGACAATTTTTTTTTTAATCGACCCCCATGACCCCAACCCCTCTGGCCCAGCCCCTAGGGGTCATATCAAAAATCCGAAAGTGTTGTGCGCTTCCCCATACATATATCTACTATATCCCAAAGTTTCAAGTTCCTATTTCAAACGGTGTAGGAAGAGTTACAGGGTAAGACAGACGGACGTACGGACGGCGGAGACAATCACAATATTCCCGCTTTTCTTCGAAAGCGTGGGAATAATTAGTCACTGAAAGAGGTTCAGTCTTTTGAACATGTATGAACCTCACCATCAGCCATTGACTTATTAGGCTGGAAATATAACAAAGCTGGATTCCAATGGCAGTCGCAGCCTCAGTCATTCCAATTAATTCCTTGAGAAATCATAACTATTTATAGCCGACAAGGCAATCATCCTATTAGTATTGCCAATTGAGTATTGCTCTCCCCTGTGGGCTGGTGCCCCAGAATCACACGTCTACAGGATTTTGTGAAACAAAAAGCTCTCAATAGTTTTGAAATCTCCCACGATGAGGCTGAAGAACAAAGCCAGTTACTATCATTGTGTAGTCAGGTCAGTGGCCTCTTTTTTTTTTTTACCTCATCTCCTCCATTCTAGCTCCCTCTGTTCTGTCAGCACTCTGATCCTCTCCTCCCTCATAAACTTCAGAATTACTGTATGTGCTAACTATACAATTCCATTTTTTTGTTCTTTGCTGCTCCTGCCTGCAGCATCCCTCTTAACAGGCTGTGCACCGCCATCTCATAATGCTACCCCCCCATACCCATCATTACCGAGATCAAAATTACTCCCATTAACCCTTCTTTACTCAAGGATGGGGATCAGAGGAGAAAAACAAGAATTTGCAATGATATGAGAGAGAAAAACAAGGATTTTGAATGAGAGGAAAGAAACGAGGCTTTGGGGTGATAGGAGATTGAAACGAAGATTTGGAAGTTTGGGAGAAGTGGTGAAAGGTTTGGAGGAGGTAGGAGTAAATAGAGGGAAGAGCAATGTATGTAGCATTGTGATCGAGCACTCAAAACATTCTGCCATACTTGTGTATGTGTTGAATACATGATGACTTGAGATTCTTTGATCGAGTCCTCAGATTAGCTAGTTTGACTGAATTAAAGTGATCAAGATGTATGTAAGGCTCAGGATTGCTTACCTGCAATATGCTACCTTCAGCCTTATACATGGCAACGATGGCCATGATTGGGATCCATAGCAAGGCAAAAGCCACAATGCACCAGCCGAGAACCACAGACCATTGAGGGTACTGCACGTCACCATATGTTGGGGCACTAAATGATACAAGAGACCAAAGGAGGATTGCCTGGAATGTAGAAAAGATAGATCATTTGGTGTCTTGTAGGCATTAGGACGTAATTAGGAAAAACATACTTATCTAATGATTTAAATTTTTTGGTTACAAGAGAGTTCTATCCTCTTGATTAACCTTGCCTTTAGGCCTCAAGTAGTCCTTCATTGTCCAAATTTAATGAAATGCCGAACAGGCTGTATTTTGTACAACACATTTCTCCATCTCAATTTAAAACTCCATCTCAAAAGCCAAGTTTTTCTCAGCAAATCAACAACAGACAGTTGGGCCAGAATAAACGAAACCGCTTGGGTAATATCTGCAAAGATTTTAAATGATGACTGGTTTTTGCGTTAAATGATTGTTAAACCTGTAGATCTGAAATTCCAATGTCCCACCAGGATCAGCAGAGGTGAGACGACAAACCAGCTTATCCGCCACCACATCCAGAAGGCCCAGTGCTTCTTGCCAAGCATCATCTCTATATCTTGAATAAACCAGTTTCCCCCTGCAAGGAGAAACAATAATAAGGAACCCTGAACAACAACAACAACAACAACAACAACAAAAATGCATGGCTCTCTCTTAGTGATGGCAAATTAAACATTGAAGGCTTTCTGAAAGACATAGTGCACACGTATTATTACATTCATGACAACAATATTAGGAAACGAAACAGTATTGACCTCCGCCAAGGTGGACGGAGGTCGTTATGTTTTCACACCTGTGTCTGTTTGCCTGTTTGTCTGTTTGGTTGTGAACAGGATATGTTGAAAGGTTGTGGATGGATTCCGACTAAATTTGGTGGAGAGGTTGGGTGTGTGACAAGGATGAATCAATTCGATTTTGGTGAAGATCCGAATCCGGATCCAATCGTTTTGTTAATTGATTTTTCACCATTGAGAGACATCACTTCACATATGTTACTAGCAATGGAATCATTTTAAATATAGAGCATGATATTGTGGACGGATTTGGACGAAATTTTGTGGACAGGTTGCGAGTGTGTCAAGAATTTGTTTGATTTTTGGTGGACATCCGAATCTGGATCCAGATATGTGATTTTTAAAAAAATCTTTAAGTGATTCTTCACCGTTGAGAAATGAGGCCAAAAACGATAATATTGTATGGTGTCTCAAAAATTATGGACGAGATATGATGACAAAACCAGGTGGAGAAGTTGGTTCGGTGACGAGAACAAGCAGATTCGATTT
>NC_140978.1:3809500-3814500 GCF_056783735.1 Eptatretus burgeri
GCGGCGGTGGTGCCTCAACTCCGCGGGCCTCGCGGACAGTGTCTGGTAGGGGGTGGGAAGGGGCCCCCTTGGTCGCACTATCTCAGCGCGGGGGGAAACAGGAGGGGGTTGCTGATGCTCGGGGAAAGGAGGATTTTTACTCTGTCTCGGGTCCCGCGACGAGCGTCTCCACCTCGACCAGGTCGCGCCGTCGGCCTCCCTGGTGTGCAGCTCCCGGCACCGACGCGAGCACCCCCTCGTCTGCCTTCGCCGCCGCCGCCTCTCCACAGCTCCGTCCTCTTCCTCCTGCGAACTTCCCAACTGCACTCAACTCCAACGCACACGACGATGACCCTTTTCTGACGAACGCAGCCGCTTATATAAGCCCCGTGGCTTCGCCTTTGACCCCCTGCCTTCGACCTTTCACCTCGCTCCCCATTGGCCCGAGAAAAAGTGGGCGTGAATGCTTTTTGATCCATGAATTTGCATATAGCGACCGCCCTCCAACGCCCTGGAGGCGGGGCCAAATCGCCCCTCGCTCACCGATTGGACGGAACAAAAGTGGGCGTGAGTCGTTTTTGATCCGTTTTTGGAGCGGAAAGTCCGTGGTTTTGTACACGCTGTTCGGCGCGCGCCCTGCACGAGTCCAATACCGGTACCCACAAGCGGCGCAAGAACGGTGGCGATGCGACGGTTGCGAGGGTTGACGGCAAAGGTCGTGGCTGCTGTGGTGAAGCGGCGCCGCGGTGGGTGGTTGATGTTGTGATGACTGTTGAGACGCGGTTGGCGGTGGTAATCATGGCGGTTGGTCCAAAATAAAGATAGTAAAAGAAAAACGGCTATCCTGAAGAGTCGCAGCACGCATGAATGACATTTATTCCTTCTAGACAACGGGTTTGGGCCTAACTACACATATACTTACCGAGATATCTCACCTAAGGGACCTGAATGGTGGTTTGCGAATTTGGTAACCACAACAATATATATATAGTATGTATGTATGTATATATGTATATGTATATGTATATATATATATATATATATATATATATATATATATATATATATATATATGTATATGTATATATGAAAAAAAAAACCAAGTCGAAAACACCAGGGGGTTGACTCAGCCTGCCATCCTTCCGAGGTCGGCGAAATGTGCACCTGTTGTACTGGGCCCGGTGTATGCCCCGGTTAGAATAGGTGTACCATATCCCTGTGTGTCGTAAGAGGCAACCAGCGTTGCGTCAGGAAGGGCATCCGGCGTAAAAACCTATGCCAAATCATTATGCGGACAACAAAACGAATTTCCATACCGGATCGGTCGAGGCCCGGGTTACCAACGACCGCCTCCGGTACCGGTGGTCAGCAGGGTACCAGTGGAAATTGTGCTACTGCTGGGCGAAGGAGGAGAAGGAGATGGGGAAGGCGAGTTCGGAGGCAGTGGGCGAGGGGGAAGGGTAGAAGTGTGGAGGTGAGAGTTGGAACTCTGAATGTTGGGACGATGAGTGGCAAAGGGCGAGAGTTGGCTGATATGATGGAGAGAAGAAAGGTGGACATACTGTGTGTACAAGAGACCAAGTGGATGGGGAGTAAAGGCTAGGAGCATTGGAGGTGGTTTCAAACTGTTCTACCATGGTGTGGATGGGAGGAGAAATGGTGTAGCGGTAATCCTGAAGGAAGATTATGTCAAGAGGGTATTGGAGGTGACGAGAGTGTCTGACCGAGTGATGAGTGTGCAGTTGGAAATTGAAGGGGTGATGATGAATGTCATCAGTGCATATGCCCCACATATGGGGTGTGAGATGGAATATGAAGAAGATTTCTGGAGTGAGTTAGATGAAGTGGTGGAGAGTGTATCCAAGGATGAAAGAGTGGTGATTGGAGCAGATTTCAATGGGAATGTTGGGGAAGGGAATAAAGAGGATGAGGAGGTGATGGGGAGGTTCGGTCTCAACAAGAGAAATGTGGAAGGGCAAATGGTGGTAGAGTTTGCAAAAAGAATGGAAATGGCAGTGGTAAATACGTATTTCAAGAAGAAGGAGGAACACAGGGTGACATACAAGAGTGGAGGAAAGTGCACACAGGTGGATTACATCTGAAGTAGGAGATGCAACCTGAAAGAGATTAGTGACTGTAAGGTTGTGGCAGGGGAGAGTGTCGCTCGACAGCATCGATTGGTGGTCTGTAGGATGACTTTAGAGGTGAGGTTGAGGAAGAGAGTGAGGGCTGAACCAAGGACCAGATGGTGGAAGCTGAAGGAGGAAGACTGTTGCATGAAATTTAGGGAGGAGGTGAGACAGGCGTTGGATGGTGGTAAAGATGGGTGGGATGATTGGGCAACGACAGCAGAAGTTGTGAGGGAGATAGCTAGGAAGGTACTTGGTGTGACATCTGGACAGAGGAAGGAAGATAAGGAGACTTGGTGGTGGAATGAGGAAGTACAGGAAAGTATAAGGAAGAAGGGGTTGGCGAAAAAGAAGTGGGATAGTCAGAGAGATGAAGAAAGTCGGCAGGAGTACAAGGAGTGGCGTCGAAAAGCAAAAAGAGAGGTGGCAAAGGCCAAGGAAAAGGCATATGACGAGCTGTATGAGAAGTTGGATACAAAAGAAGGGGAAAAGGATTTATACCGATTGGCAAGACAGAGGGACCGAGCTGGGAAGGATGTGCTGCAGGTTAGGGTGATAAAGGACGTAAATGGGAATGTGTTGACGAGTGAGGAGAGTGTGTTGAGAAGGTGGATGGAGTACTTTGAGGAGCTGATGAATGAAGAAAATGAGAGAGAGAGAAGGTTGGAAGAGGTGGAGATAGTGAATCTGGAAGTGGGGTGGATCAGTAAGGATGAAGTGAGGACTGCTATGAAGAAGATGAAAAGTGGAAAGGCGGTTGGCCCAGATGGTATACCAGTGGAGGCATGGAAGTGCTTAGGAGAGATGGCAGTGGGGTTGTTAACCAGATTGTTTAATAAAGTCTTGGAAAGTGAGAGGATGCCGGAGGAGTGGAGATTAAGTGTACTGGTTCCGATTTTCAAGAATAAGGGTGATGTGCAGAGCTGTGGAAATTACAGAGGGATAAAGTTGTTAAGCCACACCATGAAGTTGTGGGAAAGAGTAGTGGAAGCTCGGTTGAGAGGAGAGGTGATGATCTGTGAGCAGCAATATGGGTTTATGCCAGGAAAGAGCACCACTGATGCGATGTTTGCTTTGAGAATGTTGATGGAGAAGTATAGGGATGGCCAGAAAGAGTTACATTGTGTGTTTGTGGATTTAGAGAAAGCTTATGATAGGGTGCCAAGAGAGGAGTTGTGGTATTGTATGAGGAAGTCGGGAGTGTTGGAGAAGTATGTGAGGATCGTGCAGGATATGTATGAGGACAGTGTGACAGCGGTGAGGTGTGCGGTAGGAATGAAGGACCAGTTTAAGGTTAAAGGCCCGGTCACACCTTGACGTTTTAGCCAGCGATGGCAACGTATTAAAATGTATGTAAAACGCTGGCTGACGTTGAACTTTTAATGTTTTTTTTTTTAAGATTCGGACGTATTCATAACGAGTTGGTCGTATGCATAACATATTAGTAATGGACACAGAACGTTTCGTTGTGTTATAGATAACTTATACCAACGAATGCTGAACCTGTTGTCGGCCTACACAACCGATGCCCAACGATAGTCTAACTCAGGCATAGCGCGTTGCACGCATCGCCGACGATGTCGTGACATAGCCTATTAAAAGGCTGACGCACAACGATTCGAATCATAGCTGCCGTAGAAATGGAAGTGTCAACATCGCGGTCACACTTTGGCGATCTTGCCAGCGTATGCCGACCTAAGAAAAATGTGTCTAAAACGTTGGGGCACGTCAAATACGGTATGAGTAAGTTTGGTATACGTGAGTAAAACGCTAAAGCACGCTATCATACGTCGTAGTAAGTAGAGTACGTCAAGAAATTTTAAACATGTTCAAAATTTTACGACGTACTCGGCGTATGACACACGTTCCGCATGCGATGGGGATAAGTTTTCCACACGATATGTGGACGCTTACACACGTCCACAAAGGCTACTTATAAGCTACTCATAAGTCGAAACACGTCGCGGTAATGTCTTTTTTACGCGAAACTTATTTCTAACTTATGTTTGACGTGCTTTGAACCAATTCTTTACGTAGTCCCAACACACATCGACGTATGTAGACGTATTCCAATGACGTCTTCCGGTCGACAAAAAAAAATAAATGAACGTGTTTCTAGCTTACAACTGCCATATAAAGACGTGTTCCCAGCGGTTTTGGGAATTGGTATATAAAATGCTGCTCATAAAAGGGGAACCCAACAGTGTTTTCGAGTCCTTTTTGAGTCGATGTCCATGTCAGCAGTAACAGTATCAGTATCAGTATCAGTATTAGTATTAGTATTAGTATTAGTAGTAGTTTGTTCATGTTGGCAGTAGTAGTTTGTTCATGTTGGCAGAGTGTGAGGGGGAGGGTGTGGGTTATGATGGATCCTCCTTGCGTCCGCGTGTCCACGGGTAGGTTCATAGGCTGCCACTCAACGATTTAAATGGCTGCATCTCCACTATTGAAAGTAGACGCTTGCGCTCAACAATTGGATTTTTTTACACTCAACGACTTTTAAACGGTACCACTCAGCTATTTTCATTGTTTACAATGAACGATTTAAATTGCTGTCACTCGCCTTTGTTTTTTGACGCTGGGGTTTTGAAATTTGAAGCGTTTCTTCTGAACGTGTAAAAACGCTCAAACTCGACTATTTTAAATAGACGCTGCCGATGGACAATTGGAATCATAGCCAAGCTAGACATCGAAGTGTGAACATCCTCGTCATGCCGAAGAAAAGTTTGAAGAATGCTGCAAATAAGTGTCCTGGCCGTGGCCGTGGACGCTGACGCAAGGACGATCCATTACACCGACGTCTTTCAGCCTATGAGTAACTTAAAAGTAACGTCTGTCGATGTGTGGCAACGATCGCGTAACGTGCCAACAACACGTTAATCATAGGTTAGA
>NC_140978.1:3819500-3852000 GCF_056783735.1 Eptatretus burgeri
TATATATATATATATCTGTCTCTGTGTCTCTCTGTGTCTCTCTCTCACATAAGATTTCTATGCAATCATCTCACTTATAAATAATATTGCAATTAAAATGGTGACATTCAGGTAGATAGTTCGTTTAAGTAGTTGGAATGGCCCGTTAGTGTTAACATCTGAACTCATGGCTCAGCTGTGCCCAAAGGAAATGCCACCCACAGCCATTTTCTACATAAGAAAGTAGATGAAGATGAACCCATGACTGGTGATGTCGGAAACCTCGGTTCACATCCTATACATATCATGAATGGTTATTGTCAACGAATGTCCTTGTAATCCATGAACAAAGTACACTGATGTCTACTGATGTATTTGTTGTGTATGTGGTATCTATGTATAAGATCCTCCATGAGCTAAAATTGACGTCACTAAAATAAAAGGTCATAGTTATTTTAAGGATGTGAATATAACATTATTGGGCCACGCAGAGGAAATATTAAATGACAACCAATTGGTATTTTTATATTGTAGGATCGTTTATTATTAATTTATTCCTGCCTTTTGCAATCAAACTGTATACTGTATGCTGGTCTGAGGATATGCTGAGACATTTTACCATACAATTGCATGAAGTGCCCTATAGCTGGTTTGAAGTGGTTATTGCTTAAGTCAGCCTGCCAATTGGTGAGCTAGTTGAGATGAAGGCTTGGGACAAGCACGAGAGGATTTAAGTAGACACACTGGTTGGGTGAGATAAATGTTGAAGAAGAAACAGAGATACAAGTTATCAGAGTAGCGTCACGGCACTACATTCAAGGCAGAGATAGATTTGGAGTAAATATTCCAAGAAGAACAGTCTGCATCATCTACTTCTTCTTTTGTATGCAGCACAAGGCTGCGGGGTAGCATCATTGGCTGAGAGCACGGCTGAGTCACTGACTCAATGCCCTCTGCAGGTGAGGGGAGAAATTTGGAATTCGTTCAGGGTGCCGGAGAAAGCTCGCCTCCTCTTCGCGAAGGACACCGTGGGATTCTTAATGTCCACCAACTAATATCGGCAGACGGAACTCCCGTTTAACGTCCATCCGAGGGATGGCACACCCATTTATGAATCACCCTACCTGTGAAACCCCGGGTTGACAATTTATAGCTGGTTTGGGATGTGAATCCACATTAAGATAGCTTCGAGGTGAGTGTGTGTACTTCTAGGCCAACCTAACAGCCCTGCGTGGGCAGTAAAACAATGGCTTTGAACCGGCTGAGTGCCTGAGTCCTGCCGTTCTTTCTTGCTCCAGCTCGACTCATTGCTGCACTTTGTTTGCTGTAGATGTCCTGAAGACTCTCCAGCCTGCCTACGGGTCATCCTCACAGTGGATCTTCCAACAGCCTTGGCTTTCATCATCACCCATCCCTCAAATTGCTCATCCTTGCTCTCACTCCTAACAGTCTGTGCTTCTGTCGTGTACTTTTCATTGGTGCCAACTTGTTAGTACTCTTACATCGTGAACTTTGTTCCATTTACTTGTCCAACAATGGCAATAGTGCAGGCGTGGTTTTTATCTTGTTTCTAACCAATCATTTTGCTCGACATGAATATGGTTCTCAAGGACCTCGCCCTCACATGTCGAGGGGAGGAAGAAAGGGCTTTTCCTTCTGGTGGCTCGCCACTTTGCACCCTCATCTCAATTCTTGTCTGGCGGCTCGCCATTTTACACCTTCATCATAATTATTGTCTGGTTGCTCGTCATTTTACACCCTCATCTTAACTATTGTCTGGTGGCTCGCCACTTTGCACCCTCATCTCAATTCTTGTCTGGCGGCTCGCCATTTTACACCTTCATCTTAATTATTGTCTGGTGGCTCGTCATTTTACACCCTCATCTTAATTATTGTCTGGTGGCTCGTCATTTTACACCTTCATCTTAATTATTGTCTGGCGGCTCGCCATTTTACACCTTCATCTTAATTATTGTCTGGTTGCTCGTCATTTTACACCCTCATCTTAACTATTGTCTGGCGGCTCGCCATTTTACACCCTCATCTTAACTATTGTCTGGCGGCTCGTCATTTTACACCCTCATCTTAATTCTTATCTGGTGGCTCGCCATTTTACACCCTCATCTTCATTCTTGTCTGGCGGCTCGCCATTTTACACCGTCATCTTAATTCTTATCTGGTGGCTCGCCATTTTACACCCTCATCTTAATTCTTATCTGGTGGCTCGCCATTTTACACCCTCATCTTCATTCTTGTCTGGCGGCTCGCCATTTTACACCCTCATCTTAATTATTGTCTGGTGGCTCGCCACTTAACACCCTCATCTTCATTCTTTTCTGGAGGCTCGCCATTTTACACCCTCATCTTAATTCTTATCTGGTGGCTCGCCATTTTACACCCTCATCTTAATTCTTATCTGGTGGCTCGCCATTTTACACCCTCATCTTCATTCTTGTCTGGTGGCTCGCCATTTTACACACTCGTCTTAATTCTGGTCTGGTGGCTCACCACTTTACACCCTCATCTTCATTATTGTCTGGAGGCTCGCCATTTTACACCCTCATCTTAATTCTTGTCTGGTGGCTCACCACTTTACACCCTCATCTTCATTATTGTCTGGAGGCTCGCCATTTTACACCCTCATCTTAATTCTTATCTGGTGGCTCGCCATTTTACACCCTCATCTTCATTCTTGTCTGGTGGCTCGCCATTTTACACCCTCATCTTAATTCTTGTCTGGTGGCTCACCACTTTACACCCTCATCTTCATTATTGTCTGGAGGCTCGCCATTTTACACCCTCATCTTAATTCTTATCTGGCGGCTCGCCATTTTACACCCTCATCTTCATTCTTGTCTGGAGGCTCGCCACTTTACACACTCGTCTTAATTCTTGTCTGGAGGCTCGTCATTTTACACCCTCATCTTAATTATTGTCTGGTGGCTCGCCATTTTACACACTCGTCTTAATTATTGTCTGGAGGCTCGTCATTTTACACACTCGTCTTAATTATTGTCTGGAGGCTCGTCATTTTACACCCTCATCTTAATTATTGTCTGGTGGCTCGCCATTTTACACACTCGTCTTAATTATTGTCTGGAGGCTCGTCATTTTACACCCTCATCTTAATTATTGTCTGGTGGCTCGCCATTTTACACCCTCATCTTCATTCTTGTCTGGAGGCTCGCCATTTTACACCCTCATCTTAATTATTGTCTGGTGGCTCGCCATTTTACACCCTCATCTTCCTTCTTATCTGGTGGCTCGCCATTTTACACACTCTTCTTAATTCTCGTCTGGTGGCTCGTCATTTTACACCCTCATCTTAATTCTTATCTGGTGGCTCGCCATTTTACACCCTCATCTTAATTCTTATCTGGTGGCTCGCCATTTTACACCCTCATCTTAATTCTTATCTGGCGGCTCGCCATTTTACACCCTCATCTTCATTCTTGTCTGGAGGCTCGCCACTTTACACACTCGTCTTAATTCTTGTCTGGAGGCTCGTCATTTTACACCCTCATCTTAATTATTGTCTGGTGGCTCGCCATTTTACACCCTCATCTTCATTCTTGTCTGGAGGCTCGCCATTTTACACACTCGTCTTAATTCTCGTCTGGTGGCTCGTCATTTTACACCCTCATCTTAATTATTGTCTGGTGGCTCGCCACTTTACACACTCGTCTTAATTCTTATCTGGTGGCTCGCCACTTTACACCCTCATCTTAACTATTGTCTGGTGGCTCGCCATTTTACACCCTCATCTTAATTCTTATCTGGTGGCTCGCCATTTTACACCCTCATCTTCATTCTTGTCTGGAGGTTCGCCACTTTACACACTCGTCTTAATTCTTGTCTGGAGGCTCGTCATTTTACACCCTCATCTTAATTATTGTCTGGTGGCTCGCCATTTTACACCCTCATCTTCATTCTTGTCTGGAGGCTCGCCATTTTACACACTCGTCTTAATTCTCGTCTGGTGGCTCGTCATTTTACACCCTCATCTTAATTATTGTCTGGTGGCTCGCCACTTTACACACTCGTCTTAATTCTTATCTGGTGGCTCGCCACTTTACACCCTCATCTTAACTATTGTCTGGTGGCTCGCCATTTTACACCCTCATCTTAATTCTTATCTGGTGGCTCGCCATTTTACACCCTCATCTTAATTATTGTCTGGTGGCTCGCCATTTTACACCCTCATCTTCATTCTTTTCTGGAGACTCGCCATTTTACACACTCGTCTTAATTCTTGTCTGGAGGGTCGCCATTTTACACCCTCATCTTAATTCTTATCTGGCGGCTCGCCATTTTACACCCTCATCTTCATTCTTGTCTGGAGACTCGCCATTTTACACACTCGTCTTAATTCTTGTCTGGTGGTTCACCACTTTACACCCTCATCTTTATTCTTGTCTGGTGGCTCGCCACTTTACACCCTCATCTTAATTCTTATCTGGTGGCTCGCCATTTTACACCCTCATCTTAATTCTTATCTGGTGGCTCGCCATTTTACACACTCGTCTTAATTCTTGTCTGGAGGGTCGCCATTTTACACCCTCATCTTAATTCTTATCTGGCGGCTCGCCATTTTACACCCTCATCTTCATTCTTGTCTGGAGACTCGCCATTTTACACACTCGTCTTAATTCTTGTCTGGTGGTTCACCACTTTACACCCTCATCTTCATTCTTATCTGGTGGCTCGCCATTTTACACCCTCATCTTAATTCTTATCTGGCGGCTCGCCATTTTACACCCTCATCTTCATTCTTGTCTGGTGGCTCGCCACTTTACATACTTGTCTCACTTCTTGTCTGGCAGCTCACCATTTTACACCATCATGGAAATGATTCACTGACTTGAATTTCATTGGAGTTAAACAGAAATACACTGGAGTTTTGTTGAAGTTCACTGGAGTTTTGTTGAAGTTCACTGGAGTTTTGTTGAAGTTCACTGGAGTTAAACCACATTTTCAGCACTATCTTCAGTGATGCATTTCCTCTCTTGATGAATGGAGCTTCATACCATATGCTGCATTGCGGTTTGCAATCTCCAGTGGGTTTTCACTCCTTTTAACCGCAGGACTTCTATCTTCGTACCCCTTTTGGGGAGCAGCTTATTCCCATGGGCAATGGCCATTTCTGACGCCTGTGTCAGAGTGAATCATATTACTTCGTGGACACGACACCGAATTGGCCCACTGGTGATATGCCATTTCTTGCTTCTTATTCAACTGATGACTGTATTCACCAGCACTCAATCTTAACAACTTATAAGACACCGCTCAGACTGGACAGATACTTATCAGGTCTCGAAGTACCCACCTCCTCAACCTCTAGCAGTACGTACAAGTCGACAACTCCAATTTTCTATACTTCTCTCTTATTATTGTTCTTGATAATCCCCCTTCCCAAATAGATTTTACTCCTTCCCCATGTTCTTAGCTTACCCTGCTGGCTAATAGCATTATAGTTAGTGATTATTCTTGGTTGCTATTCTGTTATTCAGTTTCTCTTGTTGTGTGCCTGGGATCCTAGGATATTTGTTTAGCGCTGTAAGGATCTGGGATCCTTTGCGTAAGGGATCAGGGATCCCGAGTATGTCTGGTGTTGGCTTAATGGTTAGGGTGGGGGCTTCCGTTCCAAGGGTCGAGTTCAAATCCCGCTTTAGCCGTTGAATCAATACCAGGTGGGGTTGCCTCAGCCAGTCATCTTTCTGAGGTCGGCAAAATGAGTACCAGCTTGCTGCAATGATTGAGCCATTCGAGTATCATGTGTTGGAGTGGCGACCCATCCAGAATTGTGCCCAGTAACCCAGGAGACTGCTTTGGCAACACCGAGACTCTGCAGAGAGTATGGTCCCCATGGATGGATGGATGGATGGATGGATGTGCCAATACATTTCTCTTTATAATGGAGATGGTGTTATTTGTTTAATATTGAGCAATTAGGCTCTATATTAAACCATTTGGAAGGGTAGGAGAACAGGAAGCATGAAAACCCCTTAAGCCATCTGTTCTGACGCCAATGTATCATCCTTCTGCTTTGCAGACAGCATATTGAATCGATGAGCAAGTCATCCTTAAAAAAAAATGAGGGTTACGTTTGCTGTCTTGTCTGCTATCATTTATTTCTGGATCCTTTTCAAAAGAGGATATCATTTTATGCCAGGACAAATTCTAAACCTCTGCCTTCGTGTGTGTGTCGTTGATTGTTATCTCCATATACAGGTAGGTGGAACAGAATCTTCCCAGATCTCAAAATATCCGTGTGTGTGTGTGTGTGTGTGTGTGTGTGTGTGTGTGTGTGTGTGTGTGTGTGTGTGCGTGTGCGTGCAAGTTACTGTTACGGATACCTACCAGGTCTCGAAGTATCCACCTCTCAATTGTGGAGGGGGGTGGGGGTGGATGTGTGTACGTGTGTGTGTGTTTACTTCAGTCGAGCACGACTGGTAGTTCACCTAATAATGTTCCTGATAATTGTCAATGAATGTCTGAAACAATTTGGGAGGCTAATACATGTGTATCTCTCCATGTGTGTGTCGTTGGTTGTTATCTCCATATGTGCGTTTCAGAAGATGGAACAGAGTCCTCCCAGGTCTCAATGTATCCACCACCATTTTGTTAAGGGTGGTCACGAATCATGGACCATGGTGTGATGTTTTGTTCTCAAAGTTTTGTTCTGAGGGCTCTTTTGAGGATCATCATCGAGCCCAGGAGAGCTTCTAACTCAGCCTGGTGTTGGTTTAGTGGTTAGAGTGGCTGGCTTCGGATCTTAGGGTCCTGAGTTTGAGCCCCATTGGCTGCTGAATTAACACCTGGTGGGGTTGATTCAGTCTGTCATCCTTCCAAGGCTGGTGAAATGAATACCAGTGTACTGGAATTGGGGCACAGCATCAGCAGCATAGTCATGCCTCAACAAAATGAGAGCTACCTGTCAACCTGCCATAAGCAAGAAGAAGATTCCAACTGAAGTTTGTTTGCAGTAATATTACCATGGATGGTTTTTAACATCTCTGTAAGGTTCTTCTTCATCATTCCTATTGCTCCTATAATCACCGGTACAATTTCAGTGCTCTTCAGCTTCCAGGCTCTTTTCACTTCATTTTTGAGGTCTTGGTATTTGGTTATTTTCTTTATTTCGGCTTTGTTCAGGCTAAAATTGCTGAGTACTGACACCTCGATGAGCAATGCCTTATTTTCTTTTTTGTACCCAAGTACTACATCCAGTTGCAATGCTTGGTTTTCTATGTTCACGATCGATAGGATCATCAGGTCCTATGTAAGCGTTACTTCCTTGTTTTCAATTATCGCTTTTGGGTCATGTTTCCATAAGTTTTCTGGAAATGGAATATTGAGACTTTTGCAGATGTGCCAGTGGATTACTCGACATACCTTGTTGTGCCTTTGGGTGTACAGCTGTTCTGACAGGAGCATTTTACATCCTAATAGGAGGTGACTCGTACTTTCTGTTTCAACGTTGCAGAATCTACATCTGTCCGATTGACTCAGTCCTGCCATTTTCTGAAACCATTTGGTGCAGTATCCTTGGCATTTGGCATTTGTAACAATTTGTTCTCCATCCCAGTTGAGCTGACTTCTCCTTAACCATTCCAAAGAGCATTTTTTTTTATCTTTGCCCAATCTGGCCAACTCCTTTTTATACTTTCCTGCTCTTTTATCGTTTTCCCAGTTGTCAATGTATATCTACTGATATTTTGTTTTATATTTTTCTTTTGTCATTTTTGCAATTGTTGGGGCTGTATTAGTTATTTCGGTTTCATGTGTGACATCTTCCATTCACACCTGTCTGGAAATTTTTTGCTAGGTTGGTTAGGGATACCTTCTCTGGTTTGTTGTTCTCATGTTTGCTTACAAATTGGATTTGGTAGTCTGTTGCCCTTTTCATGTCCTCAGCCATTCCTACTGCTATCACTGTGTACTTGCTTGAGTTTCATTACGCCGCGACCTCCTCGTCTCGGCAGGTACATTCTCGGGATGCACTGATTTTTGTAGAACATTTTGTGGTTGGTTAGGAGTTTCCTTGTTTTGATAACTGGTTTATTTATTTCCGCTCATGGCCAATTTATTATTTCATAGCTACTCTACAATAACGGTATTACAAGTTGATTTATGGCTTTGATTTTGTCCCTTGGAGAAGGAACGTTTTCAGGATCAACCTCTTTCTACGCAGGTATTCTTTGGTAATTGTTTTGCACATTTATTTGTGACATATTTGGTGGCCCTCTTCTACTCCAATGTATTTATATGATGCTTTGTTCTCCAGCTCCTGTATTGTTTTGTTTGTATAAATTTTATGTTGTCCATTTTTGTTGGTCTACCTTGTATGAATGTACACTTGGCACACTTATCTCGGCCAAATTCCATTTGAATATCGTCAGAGTACCGTTTCACTAATTTGAGTTGTTCTGCAAATTTTTTTATCGTTTGGTGCAAAGAGTATTAAAACATCTATGTACAGTGGGTGTCACGTTTCTTGTCTCTTTGGACATTCTCATAATTGACGTCAATATGTATCCATGTCCTTGCTCATGAAGGAGGTTGCTCAGTGGGTCCAAGGTCAAGCAAAATATGAGGGGTGAAAGGCTGTCTCACTGAAAGATCCTGCGATGCAGCTTCATCCCTACTATTTATATCTTTCCTTCTGAGTGCTGTAATATCAAGGTGATGTTCCAGAGCTCCATTGCTTTCTCAATCAGTTTGATTATTTGGGGATTGATCTTGTACAATTGCACGCATTTTATCATCCAGGAATGTGGGACACTATCAAAAGCTTTTGTGTGGTCTATCCATGCTGTGGATAATTTGGTTCTTCTCGTATTGGAATTTTTGAGTATGGCCTTGTTTAGTAGTAGGTGGTCGATCGTTCCGTTACATCCTTTTGCATCACCTTCTGTTCTGCCTCATGGCCTAATTGTGTTCAGTGGAGGTGTATAATTTCTGTGATGACTTCCATCAGTATTGTGCGTGTGTGTGTGTGTGTATGCTTGCACTGCACACACATATGTTTAAAGTGGGGGTGATAATTGCTTTTAGTTATAATTTAACCAGTGGAGAAATGCTGCATACATGCAAATGAGCAATCCTTCACCCGAATCGTTGCCATAACTAGTAATTGTCCAAATTAATTTTCAATTATTTTCCACAACAATTTTAAACTCATGGAGGAACTCCTAAATATGCTACATCAGAGCCAAGAATACTAAGTGAGAAATCACAGCATTTGAACATGAGATTCCAGGATGAGCCAAGTGCTCACATGGGAACATCAAGCAGGAAAAATAGGTGCGCCAAGAGAAGGTGCACAAAGAGGGCACCAATAAATCAACAAAGGTTGGCAACCATGGGGAGGACGAAACTCCTCCACATGAAATGCCTCGCTGAGTGTGATGAGAAAGCCGGTGCCATTGTTTTGATATCTCTGGAACCCAGAGTGCCCCAGGAGGTGGCAGTACTTCCCCCAAGCTCATTGACTGTGTTTGTCTCATCTCACAGTCCTGCGTTGTGTCTCGTGTATTCGTCTGTATGTCCATATGTGTGAAAACTGTGTGTGGCAGCCTTCGATTAAAAACAAATAAATAAATAAAAAAGGGTGAACGGATCCTTCATCGAGTGCTTTTTTTCCTGAAATAGATTGATATTTTTTTTAAAGAGAAAATAATTTCTCACTGGTCAGGATTTTATCCTGATAATCTACATTACCCGTTAATTATGACTGAGCAAACAATTGCTCAAACAACGTTTTGTATAAAACCTACACATATGCATATCATAAAGTTTAAAATGTAAATATCACATTAAACCAAGTAGAACAATACAAATCAAAGGTTGTCAGTATATAAAGTGTTTCTTCATGCAAGGTAGGAAAATCAAGGAGCACCCTTGTCGTGCAGGGAAGCCCAAGTAAGAAGAGGAAGCAGCAGATACAAATGGTCAAAATGATGTGACGGCCTTTAAAAAACTCTGGGAATTCATCCTTCAAAGCAGTGGTGAGGGTCTCTGTGGGGAGAGTCGTGGGGCAGAGTGTTAGTCGGGATTCATTTTCTCCCTTATGTCATATACTGCACAAGCAGTTGCTGCTCTGAACTGGAACACAAGGGTAGGTCAAAGGTCAGTTTTCATCATATCGCTTTTCTGTATAACAGAACACATTCAGGTGTATTCTAAAATATATTATACACAAGGGAATTTCCTACAGAAGGCAGTCATTTGGCCAATCTTGCCTGTGCTCTATCAACACCACATTAATTCAATCCATCAGTTTATTTAAGTAGTTTCACAAGGAGAGGGGGAGTGAATGCTGGTGAATGGGGAGAGCATGAGGGTAAGCACAAGGTTATCACAAGGTTAAAAAAAACAAATGTACATGCAAAATCAATCAAACAAACACATTAACTTTTTTGGCTTTACTTATTTATTTATTTTAGGGGGAGGGGGTGTTATAGGGGGTGAAAGAGGAGTGCCGCAGAGTACAATTACATCAACACCGACAGCACATCAACATTTTCACGAAATCCTCCCACAGGACATCACAATCAGTACACAATCCACTTTTTCTGCTGCAACCACCTATCCAGGGAGACCATTCCATATGTGAACTACTCTCTGAGTGAAAGACTACGTAACACTCCTCTTCTTAACCCTCAGGCTATGGCCTCGACTCGACTCGACTCAAACCTCGACTCAGATTCTGCAACCGGTCCAGACGGCATCAGCCCACGTGTCCTCAAAGCCTGCTCTTCTGCTCTTGCTCACCCTCTCTCTGTTCTATTCACCCTCTCATTTTCCCAAGGTCATCTGCCATCTGCTTGGAAATCAGTAAACATCACTGCCCTGCATAAAAAATGTGCAAAAACAGATCCCTGCAACTACAGACCAATCAGCCTTCTCCCAATCATCAGCAAGGTTATGGAATCCATCATCACTTCAGACATCAAGTCCTTCTTCTTCTCCAATGGCTTGATTTCTGATCATTAATTTGGTTTCAGACCAGGTCACTCTACCATGGATATGCTGCTTCTGCTCTCCCAACAATGGATGGAAGTCCTCAATGACAGACAGGAAATCCGAGCCGTATCCCTGGACATATCACGTGCTTTTGACACAGTCTGGCACCCTGCCCTGCTCACCAAACTCTCTTCCCATGGTATCCAAAGGCCATCTCCACTCATGGCTCGCAGACTTCCTCTCCTGTCGCAGGCACCGTGTGGCCCTCAATGGAGTTCTTTCACCCCCTCTTCCTGTCCAGGCTGGAGTTCCTCAAGGTAGCGTTCTGGGCCCTGTTCTTTTTCTGGTTTTCATCAATGATTTCCCCGACTCTCTGGAAAAACCTCTATTTCTCTTTGCTGATGACTCCACCCTCTGCCGTACCATCGGTCATCCCTCAGACCGGCAAGCAGCAGCTTGTTCGCTCACTGCAGATCTGGATAAAATCACAAACTGGTCCAACACGTGGGACATGTCTTTCAATCCGGACAAATCTCACACTCTCACTATGTCTCTTCGAAAGGATCATTTAGAAACCCCCCCCCCCATCCACTTTCTCAACAATCCTCTGGAGGAAGTCCTTTCTTTCAAGCTTCTGGGTCTCACTATCTGCCTGACCTTTCCTGGGAAAGCCACATTTCAAACCTCGCCTCAAAAGCCAGTCGCCGACTGGGAATCCTCCATCCTGCAAAGTCCTTCCTCGGCCCACCTGAGCCTGACCTGACCACTTGCAAAGCTTTTGTTTGCAGCCTGATGGAGTACTGCTCTCACCTCTGGGCTGGTGCTCCTGCCTCCCACCTTTCTCGGCTTCACGCTGTAGAAACCAAGGCATTTCGGATCATTGGCATCTCCCGCAATAAGGCTGAGTCTTTGGGCCTCTCACTCAATCACCGCAGGTTGGCCGGTGGCCTTTCTGTCTTCTCCAGTCTCCTCTCCAACCTCGCACCTCGCACCTCGCACCTCGCACCTCGCACCTCGCACCTCGCACCTCGCATCTCTCTCTCTCTCTCTCTCTCTCTCTCTCTCTCTCTCTCTCTCTCTCTCTCTCTCTCTCTCTCTCTCTCTCTCTCTCTCTCTCTCTCTCTGTGTGTGATTTGTCCCCACCACATTTCCGCAGGGTGCTCAAGGTCCGCCAACAACCCCCTTCTGGTAAAACTACCAAAATCACGAATCACTGCTCACCTTCACTCTTTCATTCCTCTTTTTTCCCGCCTTTGAAATAAACTTCCTCACTCTATTCATTCCCATTCTTCCCTCCAGGCCTTTGAAACAGCTGTTTACCACCACCTCTTATCATCCCCCATCCAAATCCTCGATCTATTCTACCCCCGATAATCCACCCAAGCCCACCTCATTCAAATTCCCTGCTTTCCTTCCTGAAAGTCCCTGTAATGTCCATGTTCCATTCCCCATGTTCCCTGTCCCACCCCTCTCCCTTCCACAGATCTCCTAATGTCTCTGTTCCCCACTGTTTTGTCCTCCCGCTCCCTCCCCTCTTGTCTCATGTCCCCCATGATGTGCGTTGTGTGTTAGCTCTCACACGAGCCTCGACAAGGTATACAAAAAAAAAGGCTTTCACTGTCTATTCTACTGAAGAGCTCTTTTTCACTTATTTTGTCTATACCCTTCATTATCTTAAACATCTTCATCAGATCCCCTCATAACCACCGCTTTTCTAATGAATAAAGTCCTGTCATTGACAGGACACCCTGGAATCAATTCACTTGCTTTTCACTAAACCCCCTCAATGCTAGCTAGCTATTGTGAACCCTCAGATGTAATGACCAAAAATGTACATGATATTCTCGGTGAGACGTCACTAAATTTCTGTACACAGTGTCAACACTACCTCTTCTGATCAATCATCTATCCACCTGCAAATGCATCCTCTAAACCGATTAGTTTGGTTTATATACTGTCATTATAAACTGTCATATCGGGCTTTCACAGGCAAGGTGATTCATCAATGTGTGTGCCGTCCCTCGGATGGATGTTAAACGGGCGTCCATATGCCGGCGTTAGTTTGTGGCCGTTAAAGATCCCACGGTATCCTTCGCGAAGAGCGGGCGAGCTATTGTCGGCATTCTGAATAAATACCAAATTCCTGCCCCGACTACTGCTGGGAAGGCAATGGCAAAACCACCCAGTATAACCCTTGCCAAGAAACTGTTTTGGCAGCACTGACGCTCTGTAACAGAGGATGGTACATCAGAATCAGAATTTGAATCACCCCTTTCATCTTTATTCTCCTGCTCCAATTTCTGCCCTCATTACAAACCATGTCTTGCTTGTTGCAATGATATTGTGCTCCTCACGATCTACTTTTGATTTAAGCTCCTCCAGCTTGTTATTTAAACTCCTGGCATTGGTGGAGAGCAATTTTAACTTTTCCCTTCCTGTAATCATTTTTCCCAGCATGCCCCTACCTGTCAATTTGTCAGTTACAGTTCATTCATTGTTAGCTCTCCCAGCCTCCTCTCGCCAAAAAAAGGTCAAATTCCCACTATTTCAACCTTGTTGCCCTATTTGAATTCGGCCTATGGCTATAATTCTGGAAATATTCCCTTTGCCCCCAAAATGATTCCTATTGTTTCCTAAATGCAGAAACTTGTTGCGTACAACACTCTTACAAACATTGACCGATGTTTATCACTCCAATCATAAATTCTATTCCTCTTCTTATTGCCGGAAGAGTACTAGAAAACATTACCATATAACCCATTGTTTTCAATCAGCTAATCCTCCACCTGGCCTCACCTGTACAGTAGGTTTACCATACAACCTCACCCAATTCTGCTCCAAGGTTTGCAAACACCAACTCCTCGGTTGGTGCATGTTTCACCATACAACTTACCTTTGACAGATCCCTGATACAGGCGTAAATCGAAGCTACTCCGGCAAACGGACCAAGCTAAAGTCTGAACACAATCTATCTATGGATGGCAGCCGCCCACCCTTTTCCATGTAACAGTATTAATCTGCCAAGTTTCATACTTTTAACCCAAAGTCCACGATTTTGGCAAAACCTTGAGTTTATTGCCCTGCTAATGTTAACCCTGCGAACAATTCAAATGATTTGAGGTAGGTAGGTCAATCCACAAAAGTTCACAGTCTACGACTTTAAAGATTCAATCCCCACAGAGAAAAAAAAAAGTCATAACTACAAAAGGTGGATCAAAAAATGCTTAAACACATTTTGAATAATTCCTGTAATTAAATTTTGCGACTCCAGCTGGAGGTCGTAGCGCACACAACAGGCAGGACAAGTACACAAGACCACTGTACCTTACACAAGTATAAGAAAACAATGAATAAATCAACATGTTATATGGAATTTGAACCCAGTGTTCCCAGCATCACAAGCTATAACACCAAATTGCTGGATCCATCATAATTTTGTGAGTTTTGCCTCAATACTTTCTGGGACATGAGTTTTAACTTTATCCCTAACATTGCATCCTGTTACACATGGTGGAAAACTCACCAATCATGGTAAACTGGCTGTCGAGTCCAAGTGTGAAGAGCATCAAGAAGAAGAGAATAGACCAAAATGGTGATATGGGTAGCTGGGTGAGAGTCCGAGGGTACGCAATGAAAGCCAAACCAAAACCTACAAATGGTGAAATAGAGAATTTAAAACAGCACAATGGACTTATTGTAAAAATCGATCATATTAATACTCTAAAATAATTTTTTTCAGCAACAACCTCAGGATGTCTCAAAAATCTAACCACGACATCAATCCTACCTGAAGCAGCCACCTCAGGCACCGTGGTGCCAGCAACATGGGCCAAGTGACCGATGACCGAAAATATGGCGAACCCGGCAAACACGCTGGTGCCACAGTTTGTGATGGTCACTATGAGTGCATCAAGGTAGCAATTGTTGCTGAATTTGTTGTAAGAAGACAAAGCAATCAGGCCACCACCAGCCGTTGCTAGAGAATAGAAGATCTGTGTCGTGGCATCCTTCCAGACCTGTTCAGGTTGCACGAAAAAAAAAAACAACACCAAAACAAAACCTTCCAGAGCATGTTTGTTGAATACACGATTAATTGTTACAAGGAAGTAAAAACTACAAAGGGAAAATAGAAATAACAAATGCTCTCAAACAATTTAATCAACTGTTTTCATCTGAAAGGATACACATGGTTAAATTCTGAAATGTTTATCACACTAAAATATGCAATTTGGTGTCTGACTGTCTGTCCGCAGTATATTTGGTCGTTACTTATCCCGTCTCAACCAAGCTTGACAGGAGGACGAAGGGGCCACACAATAGAGGTTGAAGCGACTTCATTTGCCCCCCTCCCCAGGGGGGTTTTCTGCCTTTGGCAAAATCTGTGTTAAGGTTACAAGATAGCTTATCATGGCTTCCCCCCCACCCCCCAACCCAAGGCCGCTTCTAATAACAAAAGTAATAACAACAGTAATGATAATCACATAATATTAATGTTATTACAAACAATATTAATGCAAATAACATCACCCTTCCCCAAGGGGTTTTTCCTCCTCGGACAAACGCCATTGTTTATCGTTATAAATAGCTTATTGTGGCGTTTCATGGGGCACCTCTACCAGAGGTAAAATATATTAAAAACCACAAACACGTATGATTACCTTTTTAAACAGTCGCTACTGCTGATTTACACCAAACTGAAAGGGAAGAAACCCGACCTTGAGGAATTGTGCTTTTCACGCTTCCCACAGACTAACGGACCCGAACATATATCTTCTGTAATCCATATAACCCAAAGAGGAGAATAACAGGACTTTTCCTGCCACTCCCATTGGGAACAGGTGTACTACAAAACAAAATCAACTAGAAAGCATCTGAAAATGCAAAGCCTGTCTGCTTTGTATTTGGACCTCTTCCATATGCTAAACGGCAGCTTTGACCTTTTGCCCAAATTCTTAATTTGTCTTCTCCATATTCTCATCATAAGCCTTTGTTGAAAATTTGATGACAAAAGCTAAAAATGGTAAAAAAAAAAAAAAAAAGTTGACACACACACACACACACACACACACACACGTGACTGCAAAACCCCATCTCCCACTATGCAGGGGATGGACTAACTAGAACCATACTTGGTAGAGTGCATACCTCCACCAGGCTGTACAGTTTACGTTTTGTATCCCACTGTTAGGCCCGATCTGCATCCGGACCTGAACTAAAAACGAATCTGCTTGTTCTCGTCACACACACCCAACATGTCCACCAAGTTTCGTCTGAATCCGTTCATAGCATTTTGAGATATTCTGCTCACAGAAAGACAGACAGAGACAAACAGACAAACTGGCGTTAACACATCACCACCGTCCGTCCACCTGAGGTGGTGGAGGTTATAAAAACAAACAAACAAAAAAAAAACCTACTTTGTTGATGAGAACCTATCATGTATTTAATGACAAATATGATCAATTTGGCCAATCTTGTAAAATGATGTCAGCACTGCATTGATGATTCTTGTTGTGGGATGGGGGAGGAGGCGGCAAGGGAAGAAATGGCAAATTGGCCTAGAAACCTTGATTTTAGCTTAAAAAGTCCTTCCAGGATAGTGGAATGATTGCACACTTGCCTTTGAACACTAATCTGTGTTAGATTATTGGCCGGATTATAAACTGTCAGATTCTTGCTTTGAAGGCAGTTTGTTGTCAAAGCGTCATCCCTCATATATGTATATTTAAGCTGGTGTGCCCTCTGCTCGCATTACTTGGTTGATGTAGGTCCCAGCTTGTCCTTCGCGAAGAGTAGGCAAGTTAACCTGTGTTTATGTCGTGTTCACGCCGGTATCCTAAACAAATTCCAACTCTGGCAAGTGGGAGGAAAAGGGAGTTTCTGGCTCACCTGCAGAAATTGGTTGGCTCAGCTGATAAAAAAGAATCAAAAATGTCAGGGCACTACAACAGCTGGCAAAATTGATGCTAAGAAAAACATTCAGAGGCAGTATGATGACACTCCACACCATCATTTTTAGGGTTTGAGTTGGGGGTCAAGGGTTTTGGTGAAATGATTACACACTTCCAATTCCACCCAGGATATGTTGCTCTCCATTACATCTTCTTGGGAATGGCCCTTGAAGATTGCATAATGGACGAAGATGAAGCACCAACATATTGCTTTCAAGGGCGATGCCCATCCCAGGATTTTCTATTTCTTTTTTTCAATCAGAGTTTACGTCTACTCTGTGGGGGACAACATAATCAATAGGGCACTATAAAAGGAGCTGTGCGTGTGCCCATGTGTGCATGCAAGTTCCAGACCCCTCTATAGCTTTAGATCCCTTAACACAATGAAGACCCCTTGAAACCATAAGGCCATTTAGAGCCTCGAGACCCCTTTAGGCCCCCAAGACCA
Source organism: Eptatretus burgeri (assembly GCF_056783735.1). Classification (NCBI taxonomy): domain Eukaryota; kingdom Metazoa; phylum Chordata; class Myxini; order Myxiniformes; family Myxinidae; genus Eptatretus; species Eptatretus burgeri. The sequence goes on from NC_140978.1 coordinate 3,836,847, forward strand.
TTAAAATCCCCACCGCCCCCCCCCCAAGATCTTTTAAGACCCTTATGACCAATACCCTTTAACACCCCTAAAACCTGAAATGCCCTTTAAACCTCAAAGACACTTATGACCCCAAGACCATTTAAGACCCATAAGACACCAAAAACCCCATGACACTCAAGACCATGTAAGAACCCCGAAGACACTTATAAGCCCCAAGACTGTTTAAGACTCTTTATAACCCTAAGTCCATTTGGACCCCTAAAACCCTCAAGATCCTTTAAGGTCCCCAAGACCATTTAGAACCTTTATAACTCCAAGACCATTTCAGAACCTTTAGATATTTAAGACCCCCCCTTCCCCAAGACCCTTTAGATGGTTTATAATCATAAGACCCTATAAGGCCCTTAATACCCCTTTATAACCTCAAGACCCTTTCATACCCATAAACCCCTATAAGACCCCTATGACCCTATATAGACCCAATTAGAACCCTTTGACCCATAAGACCTCCTGTCTGAGGGCCTTCTGCAGTAACACATGAGGGTCACCAGCCATTATCAAAAGGGCCCCCCATTGGTAAACCACCTCAGTCCCAAGCGAAGAGAGTGCAAAATAGAATTGCTTCATTAATTTCTCTAATTGATTTTTTCAGGTTTTGCTCATCTTGGTTGGTGGCAGAGACAAAGTCCCAGGACAACAAGTTCACCCGATTATAATCAAATGGGATATTTTTGTGATTTTATTAATGCCAAACCTCAGCATTTTTTTCATTATATAACAATGAAACTTACACACCTTATTTGTAAGTATATGTCGATAAAACCTGGTCAAAATTAGTCAAGGTCAATGCCATCCAAAGCATGTAAAACACCTCTGAGGCAGCAATGAGAAAATGTATCAACCAAATTTGTTATGCACAACATTCCATCATGTAAAACGTCAAATTTTCCAAATTACCAAATTGCCGTTTCCATGGCAATTATTGTTTGTTTAGATTTCGCAAGTATCATACAATGCATGACACACACACACACACACACACACACACACACACACACACACACACACACACACACACACACACACACACACACACACACACACACACACTTTTTAAATGCAGCACCTCCCTAAAACATTCCATCTAATGAGAAAATAATTCAGTAAAAATAAGCTGATCAAAGAATATTTAGAGGTCACTACTGAGTATTGAAGTTTCACCCTTGTATGCCTATATGTATAGGCCCTATATGTAGTATATGCAGATGATTCTGTCGATTTAAATCTATATCATGTTCTCCTTGTCATCCTCATGTTCTGATTTACTCTTGCTCCTGTTGCTGTTGATTGGTACGGGGGAAGATTATATGAGGGAGAGAAGTTAATGAGGTTGGAAAGAGATACCTAATACAGAGCAGCACCCTCCCCATGTGTCTGTCTCTCTGGATGTGTTTGACTGGTGTTCGTCTCCGAACATGTCCAGGCATTGTTTATGTCTGGACGGGAGTTTGTCTCCAGATGTGTCCAGGCAGAGTTTGTCTCTGGGTGTTTTTTTTTTTTTCCAGACTGCGTTTATCTCCCGACATGTCCGGGCGGTGTTTGTCTCTGGGTGGTATTTATAGTGTGACTGGCTAAAAATGTATTTTGTTTTCATCTTCACTGTTATTCTATGCAGAAGCATTTTTATGAGATGGTATGAATCGTCATTAATGCTCCACCACATGTCTGCCTTCCCTCCCTCTCACCTCTCGCTGACTTCCCTTCCTCCCACCCCTCCTTGCTCCCCACCCCTCCAACCTCCTCACTCTCATCCAACCCTCTCTCCCCCACCCCTGCCTTTCTCTCCCCCCACGGCTGCAGTATTCGTCAGCGAAGCGACGGGTGGTATTTTCTGGTGGTAAATGAATTGACCCAGTTGTGAATGAGTGTTTGGATCTGATTAGAGACCATCTCTGTTATTTATACCAACTGGTGTCATTTTAACCCCTCCTCCTAACTTTCCCCTTCCTAAAAAAATCTTTTAACACATCACCGAAGATTCTTACTGTAGAACTGATGGGTTTCGTCTCACCTCAGCATCACGAAGCTTTGTAAGATTTGATTTTCTCCCGATATAGTAGGATATTCCATCTCCGGCTCCCTCGAGCGTTACTCCACGTACGAGCAGCACAATGAGGACCAGGTAAGGAAACGTAGCTGTCACATACACAACCTGGAAGAAAGACAAATTTCATCCCATAATAAACTTAAATTTCAAAGAAGCGGTCAAAGCAATCTTTCTCAAGATAAATGATTTGCATTAGGCAGACTGGCAATCAGTTTATCTAGCTCTCTGTCCAAAATTCAAACCTGGATAACATATATTCTCATCATGCCACTATTAATGGTACCCTCTCTCCTTTGTTTTCTTCTTTGAGGGGAATTTTTTAGCAAAGCAGGAATGTGAGACCATTTCTATTTTATGTGTTTAAATAGATGACTAATCTTCCTCAAAGGAAAACCTTACCATTTCATGGTGTAGTCTCTAAACACAGTCATGGAGGCATCAACTACATTTTCTTTCTTCTTTTATACATAATCCATCCATCCACTGGGACCATACTCTGTACAGAGCGTTGGTGCTGCCTATGCAGTCTCCTTGGCTATTGGACGCACTCCTGTTCAGGTTGCCACTCTGAAACAGGATACCAGCAAGCTGGCACTCATTTTTCCGACCTCGGAAGGATGACAGGCAGAGTCAACCCCACCTGGTATTCATTCAACAGCCGAGTGGGATTTGGACTCAGGATCCAAGAATCCCAAGCCCATCACCCTAACCATTAAGCCAACGCCAGGCATATACACAGTCGATGCTTGTGGAAGTACTAGTACTCGTACACTGAATGGATAAGGACAAAACAAACAGTAGAGAGAAAGGGGGAAACACCAACAGTGGAGTTAAAAGCCAAGATAGAGTCAGACTTGGACAAACAATGTGTGTCGGGAGGAATGAGGGAGAGAAGTTGCAGGTCAGGGGTGGACAAGATGAATGCAGAAGGAAACTTTCAGGAGGAAAAACTGGAAATTTGGAAAGAGGAGGGATTGTCATGGGGTTGGGTGGGAGGGTGTTAATGAGGTTGGAAAAGATTATGGTTTGGGAATGATCTGAGATGGTGAACAGCTGTCTTGAAGACCTGGAGGGAAGAATGTGATTGATGAGAATGTCGACATTGGTTCCACATGCAAGAAAAAAAGCATAACGAATGAGTGGATGTGAGCAGTGATCCTGGATAGTTTCTCCAAACGGGGGTTGATGGTGGACCATGTGAGCCCTGCAGAAACCTAGGGGCTGGACAAATGCATGGAAAGAGCAGAGGGCGCAAAATCAGAAAGAAGGTGGTAGAACACAGCGACCAGCAACCTGTCTGCGATGGTGAAGTGATCGACCAATATACTCGACTTCACCACAGGAGATTTCAATAATCTTGAAGGCCTTGGTTTCCATGCTGTCAAGCTGAGCAAGACACGAGGCAGGGAAGCCTGCCCAGTTAGGAGAGCAGTGCAGCCATCAGGTTGCTGATTAAGGCCTTGTCGTTGGATAGGAATTCAGGTGTGCTAAGGAAGGACTTTATACGCCAGAGGATGCCCAGTTGGCGGCTGGCTTTGGAGGCTAACTTTGAAATGTGGTTTGTCCAAGAAAGATCAGAGTTGAAAGTGAGTTCCAGGAGTTTGAAGGACTGAACTTTCTGACGAGAATGGTTTTAGAAAGTACATGGGGGTGTTGGGGGGGGGTGAAGTGCCAGATGGTCCTTTCAGAGAGAGGGAGATGGTGAGAGTGAGATTTGTCAGGAGTGAAAGACATATTCCAAGTGTTTGACCAGCTTATGATTTTTTTTTCAAGGTCTGGAGAGAGGGAAGAAGCTGTACCCTGCCTGTCTGAAGGATGAGGGATGTCACGGCAGAGGGTGGAGTCATCAGCAAATAGATAAAAGGGATTTTCCAGAGAGTCAGATAGATCATGGATGAAGTCAGATAGTCAGATAGATCATAGGAATAGGACTGAGCCTAGAATACTGCCTTGGGGCACTCCAGCCTTGACATGGAGAGAAGATGAAAGGATTCTGCTGAGTACCACATGTTGGCTACAAGAGTGGAGGAAGTCAGGAAGCCATGTGTGGAGTTGGCCTTGGATGCCATCAGCAGAGAGTTTGGAGATAATACAGGATGCCAGACTCTCAAAGCATGAGATATTTCCAGAGAGATGGCCCTGATCTCATGTCTGACATTGAGGGCCTCCATCCATTGTTGGGCAAGTAGAAGCAGCATGTCCAAGGTGGAGTGACCTGGTCTGAAACCAAATTGGTGATTTGACATGAGGTTATTGGAGAAAAGGAAGAATTTCAAATCAACTGTGATGATGGATTTCATGACCTTGCTTGTAATTACAAGTGAGCTGATAGGTCTCCAGTTATGGTTAAAAAAAATTGAGCTCCATCATCTTTCAGATGATCTGTGAAAGATCACAAGCTTGTCTTACTTTTTTTCCTTCAACACATTTTGAGGCCCTTGGAAGATACAAAACATGATAGTCAACCAAGGTAACACATTATTTACTTGGTAACTATGTAAACACCACATCTTCAAATAAAACTACAGTTTGAGTTCCCATGGACGAGTTATCAAATATGTCAGAAGAAGAATAGATTTTCATGCTGGATTCTACAATGAGACATCAACTTTACTTACAAGGTCTTCATCCACAGCTTGATGGAATACTGCTCTCCCCTCTGAGTTGGTGCCCCTGCCTCAAACCTTGATGATGTGGAAACAAAGGCCTTCAATGAAGATCATTGAAATCTCCCATGATGAAGCTTAGCTAATAGACCAATCACTTTCACATCGTAGAAAGGTCGGTGGTCTCCATCTTCTCCCACCTCGTTTCTGGTCTTTCACCATCTGCTCTCTCTGTGTTTTCTTCGGCCCAGGTTTATGTGGAGTGCATGTGGTCTGCCAGCAACCCCCATTCTGGTGAAACGACCGAAATCCAGAATCACTGCTCACCTCCACTCGTTTGTTCCTCTTTTTCCCCACCTGTAGAATCAACTTCCACATTCCCTTCAGTGTCATTCCTCTTTTTCACCACACTTACAGTCGGGTTGGGCACACATCGACTTTTTCTCTGTTGTCCCGTTGAAAGGAGTGTTGTTTATGGCCATTTTTCACGCTGATCACGAATTCCGTTGAAATTTTTGACCTCGGATGATGTCTTCGGTTGGTAAAATGCAAAAAATCAAAATGGACACTAGATTTACCCACTTTTCACGTAAAATTAGATAATTATGGCTTACTAGGGCATGTAATATTACATGCCCTAGTAAGCATGTAACATGTATAGGGGACAACGTCTAGTAAGCCATAATTATCAAATTTTACGTGAAAAGTGGGTAAATTTAGTGGCCATTTTGATTTTTTGCATTTTACCAACCTAAGACATCATCCTATGTCAAAAAGTTCAACGGATTCGTGATTAGCATGAAATTTGGCCATAAAAAACACTCCTTTCAAAAAAAGTATGGTTGTATGCCCAACCCTACTTACAGGACTTCAAGACACCTGTTCAGTGTCATCTCAGCTCCTCCTCCATTCAAAATCATGATCTTTTCTACCATATTTAATACTCCCTGAGCCCACCTCTTTCCAAGTTTCCAGTTTTTCCATCCTGGGAGTTTGCTTCTGAAGCCATCTTGTTTACCCCATGTATCCTCAACTAGATCTCATTGTTAGCTATATCACTTATTTAACCAAGTCTCCCTCTATTTTGTTCCTGATCAACCCTGTTGTTAGTGTGCTTCTCCCTTTCTTTCTACAGTTCCTTTTGTTCTGTTACATCTTCATCAGTTCTCTGTTGAAGCTCCTCAATGAGCCTCTACTTTGTAACAAAAAAAAAAAATGGAAACTGCCAAACGACCAGTTGGTACCCCTTTTCCTTTTCATTTTGCTGTGACTGTGTAGTAGCATGCTCTCTCTGGTGGGCAATTCTCTGACATCCTACCTTACACTCCTGAATAATCAGAGACCAAAGCTAATGGCTCAGGCATCATTGCTATTAAATAAATGCCAATGTGCAGACATCACTCCTTTCACACACACACACACACACACACACACACACACACACACACACACACACACACACACACACACACACACACACACACACACACACACACACACACACCACCATGCCACCACCACCATCACGCCACACACCACACAATGGTCATGCTGAAGTCTCACCCCTCTGTGCCATACTCACTAGTCTCCCCCACCCCTTCCGCCTTCTCAAAACCAACTACACCATCTTCTCGTCCTTACCTTCCCTGATGATTTGATTCCCTTGGCAAGAGCTGCACAAACCACAATCCAGGCAAGTAAAAGGCAGAGGGCCAGGTGCCAGACAATTTCTCCGGTCTCATTTATGTCAGCAGAACGACGAAGGGCATATTTGCTGGGAAAGAAAGTTTGGAGGAAAAAAAACAAAGGGTCATATTTTGATCATGAATACAAGCATGCAAAGTATGACAGTGTATTTTGTTATAGCAGTGCAAAGTGTCTTTTTAAAAAATCACTACCAATATCAAAAGCACTTTCTACCTTCTTTGTTTACATAAACAGATTTATTCCCTAGATCACTCTCTGTACTCTTTTGATTACGGTATATCATTATGTTGATCAAGGTACGTGATGGTGACGCAGCAAAGGAACTAGAGGAAAAATCGAATAAAGCTGTGTCTGAGGAGGAACAATAAAGGATGAGTCACTGGTTGTATGTCATAGCAAAATAATGCAAATAATGTCGTTCCAGAAAAACATGCTGATTCCAGATTACAAAAAAATATAAATGAATTTTTAAAAAAACATTAAATATTGACATCAGACTGGATGGCCGATTGCATGATATACTAATTGAGGAAAAATAACTGATTTGTGTTCAAAACTACTTTTTTTGCAATCATTATTTTTGAAGGGCTTGGATTCTTAACATTGATATTGTATGGCATTAACTATTGCTCACATTGATTATTATAGGAAGCAATGGCAATCTCAACCGCTTAGGCCTAAGTCACATTTGCTCTACGGCGAGGATACGGCGGCCGTACGCCCTCTGAATTGACAGAAACGTGCGGCGGCCGCAGAGTTTCTGCGGTGGCCTTAGGGTGGCCCTACGCCGTTTGGCTATATTTTACAGGTCGTAAGGTCACCGTGGAATTATAGTGCGGAGTTATAACTTTTTTCATTTCTACATTCGCCGTAGCAATTCGACAAGCCGAAACAATAGAACTGGTAAAAAAAAAATAAAAAAATTAACCCATTCGTTACCCTCCATCTGGCTGCACGTTCGGCTTAGGGCCGCCCTGCGGTCGCCTTGCGGGCACCTTGCGGGCACCTTGCGTCTGCCTTGAAAATTCTATGGCCGCCGCAGGAACGCCCTAAGGTCACCGTGCGACATCAAATCAAAGACCGTACGGCACCCCCACGTTTTCGGTCTCCACAATTTATAAACACGCCGTGTGGCTCCCCGAAAAAGAAAAACATATGTGACTGCTACATTGTGTGACCGTGGAAATACTGCGGCCGCCGTATAATTGCTAGTGGCCGTAGATTTTGGAGACCCCACGGCCGCTGTGGCAAATGTGACTTAGGCCTAAGCAAGATATTGCTGACAGTTTGGAACATATTACAAATTCCTGCTGGGAAAGCAAAGGCAAACTTCCCAGTGTAATCCTTGTCAAGAGTTTGCTTTGGCAGAATTGAATTTGCCTTGAAGCAAAACACCAGTGACAAACATATTATATTAAGTGCTGGAGAAGGTGATATAAATATATATATATATATATATATATATATATATATATATATATATATATATATATATATATATATATATATATATATATATAGTGTGTTCAAAAAGTATCCAACCTTAATTTTTCTTGCGTAAACAAATGAAGCTAGGGAGGCGTGGTTTGGTGCATGTATGTTGGCGATCCTAATCCGTATGCGTGAATATTTTCCCGCGTGCAGAAGCTGTTGGTTGCCGACAGACCGCCGATGAATGAGGAAGTGTAAGTGAGCACCGTCGGATTTTCGTTTTTGACAAAATGACGGATCACTGTGGTCTCATTGCTAGTGATCACTGTGTTGAAGAAGTTGGGATCGCTGTTCACAGTCTCCAGCATGTCCTGTGCGATCTACAAACGGAGTTGCTTCTGCTCGATCGTTAGCAGTTTTGGCACGAACTTCGCTGAGATTCTCCTTAAGCCCAAATCTTCAGTCACAATGGAATGAACGGATCCAATGCTGACGCCCGCCTCATCTGCAAGTTCCCTGATCGTGATTCGACGATCCTGCATCAGCAGGGTCCTCATTTGGTCAATGACGATCTCATTTCGGGTTGTTGATGGCCTACCAGAACGTGCTTCACTTTCCACTGATGTGCGACCATCTTTGAAGCGGTTGTACCACTCTTTTATCTGTGTGGTGGCCATTGCTTCATTCCCGAAAGCCTGTTGAATCTTGCGGATAGTTTCCACTTGGGAATCGCCAAGCTTTACACAAAATTTGATGCAGTAGCGTCGTTCAAGTTTTTCCGTCATTTTGTCAAAAACGAAAATCCGACGGCGCTCACTTACACTTCCTCACTCATCGGCGGTCTTTCGGTGACTGACAGCTTCTGCAGGCAGGAAAATATTCACGCATACGGATTCGGATCGCCTACATACGTGCACCAAACCACGCCTCCCTAGCTTCATTTGTTTACACACGAAAAATTAAGGTTGGATACTTTTTGAACACACCTCGTGTATATGTATATATATATATATATATATATATATATATATATATATATATATATATATATATATATATATATATATATATATATACATATACATATATATATATATATATATATATATATATATATATATATATATATATATATATATACATATATATATATATATATAGTTATTATTATTATTATTAAAAACCAGTGTTGCTGGTTTTACTGCTCTTCAGTGTTCAAGCTCTGAACAAATTACAAATTATTGGTTATCAGCGAGTAAAGTTATCATTTTGGACTTTGACCACCTTGAAAGATGCGATTCATCGCTGTAAAGGAGACCATATTTGTCGGGGTGGACACAACACAAGTGTGGCCGCCTTGGAACTACATTCAGGAACCATTGCAGACATTGAAAAATAATCAAATGGACTGTGCAAGGTTGTTTATGGAGTCCAAATTAATTTTGGATGCTTGAATCAGCCGAAAGCAAAGTTCAAATGCGGCTACCAGTTTGAACAAGTCTTCAAAAGCAAAGTTACTTTGAGAACTGTTCCTGGCCATGCCTTCAGTTAAGCCAGAACAGCACAAATGAAACAGGTGGAATGACTCATCATCAACATGATGAACAGAACTTTGCAGTGAGTTGTTGGAAAATACAGATTTGAGCTCACCAAAGAATTTGACACATTTCTAAAAGTAGATTGGCAAGTGAAGGGCATTTTCCATTGCAAGGTAAGCACTTGTCCCAGTTTCAAAGGTGTGTGGATTATGGTGGGAGGTAAAGTGAATTTTCAATAGGTCTGGCAGCTTGGTTAATCTTTGAGTGGCAAATTTCTGAGTACGCCATAATCTGAGTTTTATGACTGCAATGAAATCGTGCCGGAAGAGAAAGGGGATGTTATGCAAGCAAATAAAAGTTACAAACCACAAAACATCCCAAAATGCAAAGCCTGTCTATGTCCGCTTTGTACTCAAACTAAACTTGACAAAAATAACAGCAAAAAATAAGACCACTGACTGGACCTGCAGCTGAGCTGGGCCCTGGCCTAATGTTGTCGCCCAAATTTGGTAGCATTCTGACTGGTGGGTCTGGAGAAGAAGATATTTGAAAGAATTTACACGATTTTGCCCAAAATTGACTAAACCAGCCATCTTGATACACTTCCGGTTACTTGATCAACGTGACCTCTGTAATTTAACATCAGGACCCTGCACTAATCTTGCATCCCAAATTTGGTAGCATTGTGACGAGTGGGTCTGGAGAAGAAGATTTTTGAAAGAATTTACGAAGTCTACCATTTTGACCTACTTTAAGTCACGTGACCAGTCAAGAGCAGAATGTTGCTGCCAAATTTCAGCCGGATCAGCCCAGCGGCTTGGCCAGAGAAGTCAAAATGGGAGACGCATCCTGCGAGGATAAGGGAGTGTGTTTGCACTACTCTGAGCAGTTTGAAACAGATTGTGTAGATGGGTCACGCGAATGTACCGGTCCCGAGACGTCTACTTCCTGGCACATATTTTGTTGACTCAGTGGCTTGATAACATCTTCTGAGGTCATAAACAGTTCTTCTACTCATGTTAAAGGCCCTTGCAACATTTTAATCAAAGACCCTGTTTGAAGATGTCCAATGATTAGATTTCTCTCATTTTCTGACACGTGGCATTGTCATGGATTGTTGAACTATGTAATCATTGTGTGTTTTGTCTCAGAAAGACTTTCAGATTTTCCCAGAATGGCTCGTGTCACCTCAAAAACTAAATGGTGCACGAGTTGCTGCACATGCGGAATGATAATTAATTATTAGTCTTGCAAAAGGGGATGTGAGACTATTGCAATGCCTCTGTCTGTGTGCGTCTGTGTGTCTGTATATATATATATATATATATATATATATATATATATATATATATATATATATATATATATATATATATATATATATATATATATATATATATATATATATATATTCGCTTTAAAAATGGGTTTCTCTGCAAGCGCTTGTCCGATCGAAACGAAACTTTAAACAGGAAGGACTCCCGATGGAGAATATTTTATTGCTAACTCTGATGTCATAGGTCACAGGGTTTGGCAGCCATATTGGATTAAAGGGGAAAAAAAATTACACATCATTTTCTCTGAAACCACTTAACGACAAAAATTGAAACATGGCTTAAGTCATCAACTCACTATGGTGTATATAGTGTGATAATGATGACATAAGTAAAGTGGTATTCCAGACATAACTGGTTGAATCGAAATCTTTATCCAAAAAAATCTGAAACTTCATATATCTGATGTATGACCCGATGTAAGTGAAAAATTAAATTTATGACATTGATAAAATCCATGCCAAGAAACTATTCGACATAACAGGGTGCATGTATGACACAGGTACATCGGCCATAATAGCAGTGGGCCATAATAGTCGCGTGTTCATTTACCGATGGTATTTTTGCTCAGAATGAATGTGCGAGGCAAGATTATGCGCTCTACAAATGCCGTTATAGTTGCATGAGGCAATTACTATGACAACAACGTCTACTACTACCACTACTACTCCTACTTCCTTTCATCATCAATTATTCCAAGCTTCTTGTGGGGGTCAGGCAGGGAACTATTTTTGCCCACGTCTTTCACATGTCGGCTGGCTTGGCCTGACGTTCAATTGAAGGTTGTAGGAATTTGAAATTTCTTCAGGGTACCAATGACAACACACCTACTCTACGTGAAAGACACCCTGGAATTTTTAACACCCACTGTTGACAAGTGCTGGCAGAAGGGTCCTCTGGCTTTGACATCCTTCTGTTGGAAGGCACACACAAATGATGCACAATTCCAGGGTGACAGTTAATATCTGCATCGAGAATCAAATCCAGGCTGGATAGCTGAGCGGAAAGTGCACATACCTCCAAGCTATCCCTGTCAGCAGAAAGATAATGGATAGCTATGCATTTATATCAAAATGCCATTACACTAAAAGGGGGGATTTAAACAGGTTTATATGCACAGGTTGTACACATGTTCCAACATATGTGCAAAATTGGACTGGAATTACCATTCTGCAAGATTTTTTGAGAATGGTAATATGCTGTGCATGTTTTTAATCAAGAAAGCTTTGGGTATTTTGTTACATTTCCAGTATGGTAATTACCCTCAACAATAAAGCCCAATCAACTGATGCAATTTTTAAGAGAAATAAGATCCAGGTGCTTGAGTGGCCCTCTCGGCCTCCCAATTGCAATCCTAGATGTATGTTGTGGAATGACTTTAAAACTAAATGGTGCACGAGTTGTTGCACATGCTGAATGATTGATTATTAATCTTGCAAAAGGGAATGTGAGACTATTGCAATGCCTCTGTCTGTGTGATGTATGTTGTGGAATGATTATAAATCCGTGGTTAGTTACCCTAACAACATGCAGGAACGAGAACGTCACTTGGTAGAGCACATACCTCTGCCAGGCTGAACAGTTTACGATTTGTATCCTCCTGATAGACCGGATCTGAATCGGACCTGAACCAAAATCTAATCCTCTTGTTCTTGTCACCTACCCAACTCATCCAAAAAGTTTTGTCATAATCTGTCCACAACCGTTTATGGTTGTCTGTCTGTCTGTCTGTCTGTCTGTCTGTCTGTCTGTCTGTCTGTCTGTCTCTCTCTCTCTGAATCATTTTTTTAATTGTAGTATCCAGATCCGGATCTTCATCAAAATGTCATCAATTCTTCCTTGTAACACACCCAACCTGTCCACCAAGTGTTGCCAAATCCATCCATAACTTTTTGAGATATCCTGCTCACAGACAAACAGCTCGGGCGAATTAATACCTGACCTCAGTTCACCTTCGGTGGCACAGGTAAATTAAAGGAATGAGTGCACAAGAACAAGAGGAACAGGAAGATGCTTTAAAGTAGTCATAAAAAAAATACAAAATACAAAGCAGTTTTGCAGGCAGAGAGAGGTCACATATGGTGCTAAAAGTTCAGGTGCACATACCTTTTGTCCTTGTTGAAAACTATTGCAAATATCTTTAGACATCACAAACATGTGAGTGATGGAGGCAGCTAAAAATATATTGTCATATAAGTTCTACTACAACGACTACGACTACTACTATAGTCCCAATTAATCATACCTTGTGGAGACAGCTGTGGTTGGAGTTTGACCCAAGTGTTTCATGAACCGGTTATCCAGGCCTGTCCTTCGACTGCAGCTGGTTTGGGCAGTAATTTGAGATTTGTTAAGATTGTCGGGAATAACTCACCTCCTCTTTGCAAATGATACAATGGGGTCTTCAATAACCACTAACTAATGCTAGCAGACGGGTCCCCAGCTTAATATCCATTTGAGAGACAGCGTACTCAGACGCAAGGAACGGCCTGTGGAACACTATCTGACAGTTTACAGTCAGGTTGGAAATCAAACTCAGACCAGACAACTCTAAGGTAAGTGCTACCTCTGTACAATCTTCTCAGTCATCAGTTGAGACATTGTGTTGGGTCATTTATAAAATGTGCTTCTTCTTCTTCTTCTTCTTTTGTGTGCAGCACAAGCCTGTGTGTGAGTAGCATCGTTGGCTGAGCGTAAGGAATTTGGCTGTGGCACTGATTCGATGCCCTCCGCAGTTTAAGGCAAGAATTTGCAATTTGTTCATGGTGACGGTGATAGCTCTCGCCTACTCTTCACAAAGGACACCGTGGATTCTTGAATGTCCAACTAATGCTCACAGACAGAATACCCAGGTTAACGTTCATCTGGAGGGACAGCACATACAATGATGTCTCGCCCTGCTTGCGAGACACTAGGTTAACAGTTTGTAGCTGAACCGAGATTCAAACCCAGGCTCGATGGCTCAGAGTCGAGCGTACAACCCTCTATGTTATTCTACCAGCCCTCAATGTGTAACCTCCAAAAAAATTGTTACTTTTTCCCCCTTTAAAGATATAATCATTAATTGATGACAGATCCACAAAACGTTTATGCCAGCACATAAGACCTTTCAACAAACCATGATTGTTTGAAATGAGACAAAAATAAAACAAAAAATGAAACAACTCACTCCCAATATTGCAGCCCTGGAGTTTCGCTGTTGTTATTTTGTCTTGACGCATTAATATCTGGTGATGAAAAAAAAGAAAGAAAAAAGGTTATGAACAGGCAAAATCCCCAACAGTTACACATCAGTACGATGCCCACAAAACATTTCATACCGGCATGATGGGCCGAATGGCCTCCTCCTGAGTCAAAGTTAGTTGTGACACTGAAGCTTACAAGACCAGTAATGGCCTTCTTCCTTGCTGTTGTTAGGGTGCAAAGAGAGCATGCTGACTTTTGAGACCATGGAGAAGTTCATACATTTGGTTTTCATTCCTTCACCGGTAAGTTTTTGAAAGCCTCAAAGCAATGACATTCTTTGTTCACCGTCAAGCTTCTTTCAAACTAAGCTCATCGGAATATCAGAGAAAAAAATTAAAAAAAATAAATAAAAAAAGGATTTAGCCATCCACTCCTTGAAACCCCCTTCGTTCTAAACTTCACGGTGCTTTCCCACCGACATCTTGTGAAATGGTTTGTACGTGTTGGGTGTGTGAAACAGAAGATAAATCGATTCGCTTCTGGTGAAGATCCGGATCCGGATAAGATAATTGTATACTTTTAGAGGTCATTCTTCACCATTGAGAGATAGGGCCAAAAACGATGTAGTGCATGATATTTTAAAAAAAAGATCTGAACGCATTTTGACAAAACAATTGGTGGATGAGTTGTTTAGGTGACAACAAGTCAAATAGACTTTGGTTCAGGTCCGAATGCAGGTCAGGCCTATCAGTGGGATACAAAACGTCAACTGTTCAGCCTGGCAGATGTCTACTGAATGCCGTTCTCATCGGTTTTCCTTCCAAGTTACATGAACAATCAAAATCTGGACCACCAAGGGTGACCTCCTACAGAGAGGATGCAGCTCTTATTGGGTTATCATCGAGAAATGGCTGGAACCAGCTTCATGCCGTAGGGTACAAAGCCAGAACATCAATAATAAGATGCCCACCCTTTTGTCATCCCAGAACACAAAGCAGCCGACTTCGCTTGGTGCAGGACACGGAAACATTGGAATATTGCATCCTTGAAGGAAGATCCATTGGTCTGATGAATCTGTTTGTCCTGCATGTGACAGATGGTAGAACTTGGGTTTGGTGGCAACCGAACACAGTCCATACACCTAAGAACATTGTAGTCTGTCCCATTTGGTGGTGGATTTGTTATGATATGAGACTACCTGTCATATGATGGGAAACTTCACCTTGTTACTACACAGGGTACCGTGACAGTCGATGTACCAAA
>NC_140978.1:3854500-3887000 GCF_056783735.1 Eptatretus burgeri
TTGGGGAAGAACAGCTTTCAAACCTTGGGAAACACTTGGGAAACAAAGAATAAATAAATAAACATTAATTGTGACATCATTCGTGATGTCATAGCACCGTGTCTTGTCATTGGTTGACAGACGTTATTGGTCATTATTGGTTGACAGACAATATATAAGTCGTTATTGGTTGACAGACATTGGTCATTGTATCACGTTATTCTTTATTACTGCCAATTATTGTGCTATTATTATCATTACTATTATTAATTTGGGAAAAATGGCATGATAAGGTGGAACGACACTTCAGCTGCGATCTATATACACCTTTCCAACACTGAAAAAAGCAATAAAATGGCCGTAACTTGGGAATCGCTCGTCCGATTGATATCAAACCTTGAAAAGGCACATCCGCGGGTTCCCGGCAATATTCCTGGCAAGTTTCAATCAGATCAATCAGGTAATCAATCAGGTACTCCATCTCTTCTGGATCTGATTTTGACAAATTTCCCTGACAATATCTGCTGCTCTTCCTTCGCTCCAATTGGTTCTTCTGACCACGTCCTTGTTAAAGTGGACATCTCTCTGGCTGTTATCAGAGAACCACCTCACCGCCGTCGAGTCTGGCATTTCACTCAAGCCGACTGGCAGGGTCTCCGAGCAGCCAAACTTACAGACTGGTCTCCTATCACTACTTTCTCAAACATCAACTCATCCTGGGAATTCTTTCAAAGAAACTTGCTCTCCCTCATGCACAGATTTATCCCCTCTCGTGTTCAGTTGTCCTACCCTTCCTCCCGCCCTTGGTTTACTGAAGCTTGTGGCGAGGCAGTCATCCTGAAACAACTTGCCTTTGCCTCATGGAAAGCAAACCCAACTGACGGCAATCTCAGTTCCTTCCATAAAGCTCGGAACAAGTGTGTATCTACCCTCAGGAGAGCCAGAAAACAACATCTTTCTCATCTCAAGTCTGAACTCTCATACCTCTCTCCCTCCTCAAAATCCTGGTGGCATTTAATCAAATCTGTTTCTGGTGTATGTTCCCCCTCCATCCCCTCCCTTACCTCAAATGGCCGCACTGCTGATTCCACACGTGATAAAGCTGAATGTCTAAACTCGGTGTTTGCAGCTAAATCTTGTGTCCTAAACCCATCACTATCTCTACCCACTTTACCCAGTCGCACCCAACTGTCCCTGGACTCTGTATCCTTTTCTCCTGACAAGGTGGAGAGCTTGCTTTCAAACCTCGAGTCAGATTCTGCAACCGGTCCAGACGGCATCAGCCCACGTGTCCTCAAAGCCTGCTCTTCTGCTCTTGCTCACCCTCTCTCTGTTCTATTCACCCTCTCATTTGCCCAAGGTCATCTGCCATCTGATTGGAAATCTGCTAACATCACTGCCCTGCATAAAAAAGGTGCAAAAACAGATCCCTATAACTACAGACCAATCAGCCTTCTCCCAATCATCAGCAAGGTGATGGAATCCATCATCGCCTCAGATATGAAATCCTTCCTCTTCTCCAATGGCTTGATTTCCAATCATCAATTTGGTTTCAGGCCAGGTCACTCTACCCTGGATATGCTGCTTCTGCTCTCCCATCAATGGATGGAGGTCCTCAATGCCAGACAGGAAATCCGAGCCGTATCCCTGGACATATCACGTGCTTTTGACACAGTCTGGCACCCTGCTCTACTCACCAAACTCTCTTCCCATGGTATTCAAGGCCATCTCCACTCATGGCTCGCAGACTTCCTCTCCTGTCGCAGTCAACGTGTGGCCCTAAATGGAGTTCTTTCATCCCCTCTTCCTGTGCAGGCTGGAGTTCCTCAAGGTAGCGTTCTGGGCCCTGTTCTTTTTCTGGTTTTCATCAATGATCTCTCGGACTCTCTGGAAAATCCTCTATTTCTCTTTGCCGACGACGCCACCCTCTGCCGTACCATCTGTCATCCCTCAGACCGGCAAGCAGCAGCTTCTTCGCTCACTGCAGATCTGGATAAAATCACAAACTGGTCCAACACGTGGAACATGTCTTTCAATCTAGACAAATCTCACACTCTCACTATGTCTCTTCGAAAGGACCGTTTACAAAACCCCCCCATCCACTTTCTCAACAATCCTCTGGAAGAAGTCTTTTCTTTCAAGCTTCTAGGTCTCACTATCTGCCATGACCTTTCCTGGGAAAGTCACATTTCCAACCTCGCCTCAAAAGCCAGTCGCCGACTGGGAATCCTCCGTCGTGCAAAGTCCTTCCTCGGCCCTCTTGAGCTCCTGACCACTTACAAAGCTTTTGTCCGTAGCCTGATGGAGTACTGCTCTCCCATCTGGGCTGGTGCTCCTGCCTCCCACCTTTCTCGGCTTCACGCTGTCGAAACCATGGCATTTAAGATCATCGGCATCTCCCGCAATGAAGCTGAGTCTTTGGGCCTCTCACTCAATCACCGCAGGTTGGTCGGTGGTCTTTCTGTCTTCTACCGACTCCTCTCCAGCCTTGCCCCCTGCTCTCTCTGCGATTTGTCCCCCACCACATTTCCACAGGGCGCTCAAGGTCCGCCAACAACCCCCTTCTGGTAAAACTACCAAAATCACGAATCACTGCTCATCTTCACTCTTTCATTCCTCTTTTTCCCGCATTTGGAATAAACTTCCTCACTCTATTCTTTCCCATTCTTCCCTCCAGGCTTTCAAAACAGCTGTTCACCACCACCTCTTATCTTCCCCCATCCAAATCCTCGATCTTTTCTACCCCCGATAATCCACCCAAGCCCACTTCCTTCATTTCTCCTACTTTCCTTCCTGAAAGTCCCTGAAATGTCCATCTTCTCTTCGCCATGTTCCCCGTCCCATCCCCATCCCTCTCCCTTCCACAGTTCACCTAATGTGTCTGTTCCCCACTGTTTTGTCCCTTCCACTCCCGCCCCTCTTGTCTCATGCCTCCTTGCTGTGAGTTGTGTGTTAGCTCTCATACGAGCCTCGACCAAGGTATACAAAAAAATAAAAATAAAAAAAAGATCGGACTGGTGGTCATCGAGAAACGGCGGTCGCAGACAGACAGACAGACAGACAGAGATTGCTGGAATTGTAGATAGATAATGGGGTGGGGAGGAATGGGTGGACAGGATAGACACAGAAGGAAACTTCTCCTACCCCCCCCCCCTCCTTGTGTCTTTGTGCTGTATCCTTTTTAAATATTGAGCATCATGCAAGGAAGCAACACACACCATATTTAAAGTCTTTCATACAACTCATTATTGGCCAGGGTTTGAAAAGCCAAACTACTTTACACAGAGCGGACCTCCATCTCTTAATGAAATATGTCATTGAGTACACCAATAATTAAACTTCAGCTTATTTTGGAGCTCTTTGAAACTCATTATGAAATGTTATTTTAAGGTCACAATTCTAAATGGAGGTTTTTCTTTAATGAAATGATCGCCTTTCACTGCATCCTTTGTTTAAAGACTTTCAGTGTTGGCTAGTTATTAACAATGGTGACGTGGTTTGTTCAACTTTGTGATAATCCTCATAATCTGTCACAGAGCGTCGGTGCCACTGCAGCAGATTCCTGAGAAAGGGTTACACTGGGTGGTTTGTCATTGCCTTTTCAACAGCAATTAAGGCAGGAATTTGTAACTGGCCACAGTGCCGGCGCTAGCTTGCCCACTCTTCCCAAAGGACAGTGTGGGAATCTTTTACAACCACCAACTAATGTCGATAAAACAGGATGCCCAGTATAATGTCCATCGGAGGGGTGGCACACACATTGATGAATCACCCTGTCTGTGAAACACCTGGATGACAGTTTATAGCTGGGCCGAGATTCAAACCCAGGCTAGACAACTTAAAGGCGAGTGTGCGTACCTCGAGGCCATCCTGTCAGGCCAGGTCGTATCTTAACCAACTGTTACTAAACAAACTGTGATTTCTTGTTGTATTTGTTCATTTAAAATGTATCTCGTTTGGTATCATGCATTTCTTCTGGTTGAATGTTGAGCTTTGCCTTTGTGTGGAGCTTTTCAAATGCAGTGCGGGAAGAGGCCACCAGAAATGGGAGACAGCCAAATGTGTGAACACAGACAAATGCCACAGTTTGCAATATATAATAGATTTTTTGCGAATTTGGCTACTAGGTGTTAATAAAATGTTTATTATGGCGTGGTTATTCCCATATTGAGTGCTAAGAGAAAGTGTGAAAGTAATAAAATGTTATGGTCAATATCCATCCATCCATTGGGACCATACTCTGTTCAGAGCGTTGGTGTTGCCTTAGCAGTCTCCTTGGCTATTGGACACAATCCTGGACGGGTCACCACTCCGACACAGTATACAAGCATGCTGGCACACATTTTGCTGACCTCAGGATAATGACAGGAAGAGTCAACCCCACCTGGTATTAATTCAACAGCCAAGTGGGACTTGAACTCAGAATCCTAGGATCCCAAGCCCACCACCCTAACCATTAAGCCAACACCAGGCATAATCGTCTTCGTCAACACATCAAAATGTATGAGGAACCACTGGGATGGAAATGGTGGACTGGAAGTCTTATGAAATCCTTCAATATGTTGTAAAGTGGGCATTCGAGGAATCTTTCCCAAACCTTCTCTTCAAACTGAGGACGTTTCTCACCATGTGTGAGCGTTGCAGCTTGTGAGAGGAGCTTCTCTAAACTGAAACGGATAAAGATCTACCTCAGATCCACAATGAGCAACTCAAGGTTCAGTAATCTCGCCATCCTCTCCATTGAGCGTGAACTAGCCGAGTCAATTGACTTCGAAGCTGTGACAGATGAGTTTGCCTCACTGAAGGCTAGGAAGAAGTGAACCACACAGTCACAACAACTGCATAATTTAGCAAGCGAATGACCATTTATAAAGGCAGAAAGCAAAACTTTAACTGTTCACTTGCAAATGTACTGTACCTCATTTGTAATAATGTTATTTAATTGGGCTTTGTGTATAATTCAGCATGCGAGTTACGAGGGGGCGGAAATTTGACATCTCGCACAGAGCGCCATTTTTCCTCTATACACCACTAGGTTGAAGGCAGGACTTGCAAAACACAACGTGATCAGTCCTTACCAGCAGTACAACGATCATCTGCTCCCCACCATTCTTGGCAATTGGTCCATGGTAGTGGACTTTGGAAGCTGGAGAAGAGGTAGAAAAGAGAATAGGCAATGATGCAGTTGTAGTAAATTGAGAAGAAAAGTGAAAGCACCACCATGGTAACTCCAACTCCTACAATGAGAAAAATCAGAGCACATTCAACAAAATAGTTGTAGAAGTACATTTATAATTGAATGCAAAGTTATTGTGTGCTCTACCTTAGTGATGAAGAATATGTGAAGGAATGCCATGTTAAAGTCATGCTTATACTTTTGTCACCTGAGGGAATAAACCACACCCCTGGAGTAAGTGTAACCTTTCATGACAAGTGTTTGTGCACACTCAGGTCTGGAGGGTAGATTCAACAATCTCCTCCCTAGAACTTGGCAATGGCAGGCCAGTGTCCCCGTATGGCCCGGTATTACTGGAAATCCTGACTGTCCTATGTGGGTGTTATTGATCCCAAAACAATAAAAGCAGTAATGTTCTGGAACAAAAATTCGTCCTCATGGGAACGATAATTATAAATTTAAGTTATTTCTGAAATATCTCGAAAATCAAAGCCAGACTAGAGAAATGCAACGACGAGCACACAGCCAATCAGTTTTCAGGCTCGTCTTCCTCAAGGTAGTGATCTGCGACCAATCTTTGAAATTACAATGGTGACCTGCTTCACTGTAGAGTCTTTAATCCAGAAGGACTCCACTCTCTACCAGTCTCAGGTCTACTCAATAAATTGGCTGGTTGGTCCTGTCACCTTGTTGGCCGATCTTGGAAGACAGGTCGAGGAGATAGGACTAAACGAGGATAAACCTAACCAACCTTCACCCAAGTTGCATGAAAGATGTGCAGTTGTGTCACATCAGACAAAGTTGGGTCAATCTACGCATATACTGCATAAAATATCGTCATGTAGTATCATTATTAGGGTACCCTGTCATTTTGACAGGGAACCCTATTGTTTTTCTTCTGTTTATTTCCTAATTTTTAATTTTTTATATCTTATTTATTCTTTTTCTGCCGGCAATTTGCGGGTTCTTTCACTTTAAATATCATTTTCTCAGGAACGGTAAGTCCGATCGACATGAAATTTTCACCATAGTATGTATCTCTTTTGATAGCAAACTTAATTGGTAATTGTGATGTCATAGGTCATGTGGTACGGGCGCCATCTTGAAAAAAACCGAAAAACTTTGGACCTCTGTATCTCTGAAACGGTGCAATGGAAAAAATTTTCGCTTCATACATTTGAATAGCTCCTCAAGGGGAACAGGGGTGATTTTTCGTGAGGTCATTGGTCAAGAGGTGTGCCGGTCAAAATTCGTTAGGTACAATGCTGCATCGGAAAAATCTGAAATTTCTTGAGCCTCATCTGCACAACAATTCACCGTAGAAAAAAATATATTATGACGTCAGAGGTCACTTGGTTCGGCAGCCATCTTGTTTTGGGAATTTTTTTTTAAAAATCTTCTCCAGAACGGCGAAACAGATTGAGGCGAAAATTTACAAACACATTCCTCATGAGGTCCTTTATCAAGTTTGTTAATTTCTTATTGATCGGTCATACAGTTTGGCGGCAATCTTGAATATACCGTAAACCTTCAAACATCTTCTTCTCCAGAACGGCTTGTCAGATCAAGGGGAAACTTCAAAAACATATTGCACACGAGTAGGGAATATAAGTTTGTTAATTTCTAATTGATAGGTCACATTGTTTGGCAGCCATGTTGGATTCACGAAAAATATTAAATAATGTTTTCTCTGGAATCACATAACCTATCAAAGCGAAAATTTGCAACCATCATCCTCCATGATGTCTGCATTCAGAGTAAAAATTATGATGTCACAAGTCACAGGGTTTGGCGGCCATCTTGGATGGAAAATGCACCTTATCCGATTAACACGAAACTTCACACACGTATTCCACTACGGGATTGGAGGCAGGATGTAAACTTATTATGTCATAGGTCCAATGGTTCTTCAGCCATCTTGGATTGAAAATTAATAAATTTTGAAAATCTTCTTCTCCAGAACGGCGAGACAGATCGAGGCGAAACTTCACACACACATTCCCCATGAGTTTCTTTATCAAGTTTGTTAATTTCTTCTTGATAGGTCACATGGTTTGGTGGCCATCTTGAATTTACCCAAAACCTTCAAACATCTTCTCCAGAATGGCTTGTCAGATCAAGGGGAACTTCACAAACATATTGCCCACGAGTAGGGAATATAAGTTTGTTAATTTCTAATTGATAGGTCACATGATTTGGCAGCCATGTTGGATTCATGAAAAATATTAAATCATGTTTTCTCTGGAACCACATAACCTATCGAAGCGAAAATTTGCAACCATCATCCTCCATGATGTCTGCATTCATAGTAAAAATTATGACGTCACAAGTCACAGGGTTTGGCGGCCATCTTGGATAGAAAAACGCACCTTATCCGATTAACACGAAACTTCACACACGTATTCTACTACAGGATAGGAGGCAGGATGTAAACTTATGATGTCATAAGTCATATGGTTCATCAGCCATCTTGGATTGAAAATTGATGAATTTTTAAAATCTTCTTCTCCAGAACGGCCACATAGATTGAGGCGAAAATTGACGTACGCTTTCCACAAGACATCCTTTCACAAGTTTGTTAATTTATAATTGATAGGTCACATGGTTTGGCGGCCATGTTGAATTTATCCTAAAACCTTCAAACATCTTCTTCTCCAGAACGGCGGTCAGATCAAGGGGAAACTTCACACACGTGTTGCACACAAGTAGTGAATATAACTTTGTTAATTTCTAATTGATAGGTCACATGGTTTGGTGGCCATGTTGGATTCAAGAATGATATTAAACAATGTTTTCTCTGGAACCACATAACCTATCGAAGGGAAACTTGGCCAATATAATCTACCCCCATGCCTGCATGCACGTTAAAAATTATGACGTCACATGTCACATGGTGTGGCGGCCCTCTTGGATAGAATAACGCACTTTGTCCGATAAAGACGAAACTTCAGAAACGTGTTCCACTACACGATTGGAAGCAGAATTTAAATTTTTGATGTCATAGATCACGTGGTTCCTTTGCCATCTTGGATTGAAAATTAATAAATTTTAAAAATCTTCTTCTCCAGAATGACCAGACAGATTGAGGCAAAAATTCACACACACTTTCCGCAAGACATCCTTTCACAAGTTTGTTAATTTCTAATTGATAGGTCACATGGTTTGGCAGCCATGTTGGATTCAAGAATTATATTAAATAATGTTTTCTCTGGAACCACATAGCCTATCGAAGCAGACTTGGCTACTATAATCTAGCCCCATGCTGCACATATGTTAACAAGGACAAATGTGTCCAAGAGCAGCGTCCCAAAGGTTTTGTCTTCACCAGAAGAAGAACAAGAACTTAAGAAGAAGAAGAAGAAAAAAACAACTTCCGATATTTCGTCACATGCCTTGATGGAGCCAATAGCGAGACCCGTCACGGACGATCGTCGTTCATGACTAGAAAATAGTGTATTTACGAAATTACAATACATTAAATTGAATAATCTTTAAATAGTAACGTGAACTTTTTGAAACTTTTAAGCAAATGTCCGAATATATTTAAAAGTTCATGATAGACGCTCTCAAAAGGCACCGTCAATGCGAGGATGTCTACAAGTGTTTCGTATTTAAGGAGATCCAGATCCTGTATATGAAAGAGCTGAGTCCTAAAGGATCTGTCTTCAGAAGAAGAAGAAGAAGAAGAACGTCGAGCTTTCTTAATTTTAATTTAGAAGAAGAGTAAATAATGAAGAAGAAGTGTAATAAAATGAAGAAGAATAATAAAATGAAGAAGAAGAGTAATAAAATGAAGAAGAAGAGTAACAAAATGAAGAAGAGTAATAAAAAGAAGAAAAGTAATAAAATGAGGAAGAAGAGTAATAAAATGAAGAAGAAGAATAATAAAAAGAAGAAAAATAAAAAGAAGAAGAAGAAGAAGAAGAACAAGAGTAAATAATGAAGAAGAAGTGTAATAAAATGAAGAAGAGTAATAAAAAGAAGAAGAAGAGTAAAAAAATGAAGAAGAGTAAAAAAAAAGAAGAAGAAGAGACATAAAATGAAGAAGAAGAGTAATAAAAAGAAGAAGAAGAGTAATAAAAAGAAGAAGAAGAGTAAAAAAAATGAAGAAGAAGAGTAATAAAATGAGGAAGAAGAGTAATAAAATGAAGAAGAAGAGTAATAAAATGAGGAAGAAGAGTAATAAAAAGAAGAAGAAGAGTAATAAAATGAAGAATAAGAGTAATAAATGAAGAAGAGTAAAAATTGAAGAGAAAAAATTAAGAGTAAAAAATGTAGAACAAGAGTAAAAAATGAAGAAGAAGAAGAAGAAGAAGAGTAAAAATAATGAAGAAGAAGAAGAAGAAGAGTAAATAATGAAGAAGAAGAAGAAGAAGAAGAAGAAGAAGAAGAAGAGTAAAACAATGTCTAATAAGAAGAAGAAGAGTAAAACAATGAAGACTAAAAAATGAAGAAGAGAAAAGTTGAAGAAGAGTAAAAAAATGAAGAAGAGTAAATGAAGAAGAGTAAAAATGAAGAGAAAAATGAAGAAGAAGAGTAAAAAAATAACCAAGAAGAAGAGTAAATAATGAAGAAGAAGAGTAAAACAATGAAGAAAAGTAAAAAAAATGAAGAGAAAAAATGAATAAGAAGAGTAGATAATGAAGAAGAAGAGTAAAAAATGAAGAAGAAGAGGAAGAAGAGTAAAA
This sequence comes from Eptatretus burgeri, assembly GCF_056783735.1. Lineage (NCBI taxonomy): Eukaryota > Metazoa > Chordata > Myxini > Myxiniformes > Myxinidae > Eptatretus > Eptatretus burgeri. The sequence continues at coordinate 3,864,344 of NC_140978.1, forward strand.
ATGAAGAAGAAGAATAAGAGTAAAAAATGAAGAAGAAGAGTAAATAATGAAGTGCTAAAATAAAACATGCTAAAAATGACGTCACAAGTCACATTTTGTGGCGGCCATCTTGGATAGAAAAACACACCTTTTACGATTAACACTAAACTTGCCAGACGTGTTCCAATATAGTAATCCCCCGTTTCTCGCGGGGGTTACGTTCCAAACCTCCCCGTGCTAAGTGAAAATCCGCGATGAATGGACGCCTCCCCAAAAAATCGATTCGTCTGGTCTGGTCAGTTTGGGTTTGAGGTGCCTGAGATCGACTAGTCTGGTCTGGTCGGTTTGGCAGTGATTGGGTTTGAGGTGCCGGAGATCGACTAGTCTGGTCTGGTTGGTTTGGCAGTGATTGGGTTTGAGGTGCTGGAGATTGACTAGTCTGGTCTGGTTGGTTTGGCAGTGATTGGGTTTGAGGTGCTGGAGATTGACTAGTCTGGTCTGGTTGGTTTGGCAGTGATTGGGTTTGAGGTGCTGGAGATTGACTAGTCTGGTCTGGTTGGTTTGGCAGTGATTGGGTTTGAGGTGCCAGAGATCGACTAGTCTGGTCTAGTCGGTTTTGAGGTGCTGGGTATGAGCAGTGCTCGTCCAACGGCGGCAAACTTTTTTCCTTCCCGTAGCATATATCGAGCACCTTTACCTTAACCTTCTCCTGGAGCGTCCCAGGACCTTCCTCTGGTGCTTCGGTTCCTTGCCAGAAGCTTTAGAAGGTGCAGGGCGTTTGGGCGGCATCGTGGGGCTTGGAGAAAAAACGTAGAAAATATTCGAAGTTCACAAGCGAAACTTTGTCTCGTGCGTTGTGTGACTGGTCGAGCACCACGCGTTATAATTTATTGCCTAAATAATTTATATTATATATATATATATATATATATATATATATATATATATATATATATATATATATATATATATTATCACCCCAATGTGCCGGGGGAATCCGCAGAAAAAAATTAGTCACGTTCCAAGGGAAAACCCGCGATGAACCGCGATGAAGCGGGGGTTGACTGTTCACGGTTTGAAGCAGAATATAAATTTGTGATGTCAGAGGTCACATGGTTCTTCAGCCATCTTGGATTGAAAATTAATAAATTTTTTTAATCTTCTTCTCCAGAACAGCCGGACAGATTGAGGCAAAAATTCACGCACACTTTCCCCAAGACATCCTTTCACAAGTTTGTTAATTTCTAATCGATAGGTCACACAGTTTAGCCGCCACGGCAAATTTACCCGAAAACCTTCAAACATCTTCTTCTCCAGAACGGCCAGTCAGATCGAGGGGAAACTTCACGTACGTATCGCATACGAGTGGTGAATATAAGTTTGTTAATTTCTAATCGATAGGTCACACGGTTTGGCAGCCACGTCGGATTCAAGAACAACATTAAATATCGTTTTCTCCGGAACCACTCATCCTATCGTCGCGAAACTTTGCGACCGTCGATTAAGTCTCACGTCGTATCAAAGGCGTCGTGTACGGGTACCCGGTCATCACTGCAAGCAGTTGTAAAGTGGCAGTTCTAGTTATTATTATTATTATTTAAAACCCTTAATATTCTACTTCTCCACATTTCTATGCCTTTTGATGAATGGGAAAATGCCAAAGGTACATCGGCTGGATGTCGGCTACATAAGAGTTCAGGATGGAAGACATTTGCTCCATAAAACATTTTATTCAGTGTATGCCCACCTTTATAGATAGTGAAGTGGTATAGACAGTATCTCACAAAAGCGAGTACACCCTTTACAAAAATGTACATATTTTGTTGTAACTTTTTACTTCGATGTATTATAAACACAAGACTCAAAGAAATGATAGAGTAGACATTCTGTCATATATGTACAGGCCCAAAACATCTATTCTGTGGAAACAATGTGGCATACTGGGCATATCTGTGAAAAGAAGGGGAGGGGGGCAACAAAAGTGAGTACACCCTATGTACTTTCTCACATTGAAACGTTATCGTTTTCAGTATTTTGTATGTCCACCATTGTTTTTGAGCACAGCAGCTATTTTACTCGGTATGGAGTTGACCAGTGTTCCACATGTCTTTGCTGGGATCCTGTTCCACTCCTCTGCAATGACTTCTCGAAGTTGCGTGATGTTGGACACCTTTCGCCCCTTAACCTTACATTTCAGGATGCCCCACACGTGTTCTATTGGGTTTAGATCAGGTGACATGCTTGGCCACTCCAACACATTGACCTTCGACTTCTTCAGAAAGACAGTTGTCTGCTTGGAATGATGCTTCCGATCGTTTTCTTGCTGAAATACAGCTCCTCTACAAAGTTCTCGCAGGGAGGGTAACATCTTCTCCTTCAGGATGTCACAGTACATCGTAGAATCCATGTTTCCCTCGATGAACTTGAGCTCTCCAGTACCGGCAGCACCCATGCATCCCCAAACTATGACACTACCACCATCATGCTTGACAGTAGGGATAACGCACTTGTCTTGGTACTGTTCCCCAGGTTGCTGCCAGACACGCTGCACTCAATCAGATCCAAACAAATTGATCTTCATTTCATCAGACCAGAGGACATGTTGCCAGTAGTCCAGGGGCTTGGATTGATGTGCTTCAGCAAACTGTTTGCGAGCTTTCTTGTGGCTCTGCTTCAGGAGAGGCCTACGCCTTGGATGACGCCCATGCAACCCGATACGATGGAGTGTGCGACGTATGGTTTGCGCACTCACAGACTGGCCAGAAGCTGGAGAAATCTCTTCAGCAATCTTGGCGGCACTTTGTCGTCTGTCTTGGAAGACTACATTCTGAAGTTAGCGAACAGTACATGCAGTGATCTTTGCTGGTCTACCCTGGCGAGCGCAACTCATTGTTGTACGCTTCTTGGAGAACCTCTGGATGACCTTGGCCATGGTGTTGGGGCTTGCTTTTAAAGAAGCACTGATCTTCTTGTATCCTTGGCCATCTTTATGGAGGGCAACGATTCGATCTTTGACATCTTTCGAGAGCTCTTTACCATCAGGAGCCATCATGCTGCTTTCTCAATGGCGATTGGTAAGTATTTCCTATGCAATTATTTATTCAGCAAGCAGATAGACAATTACTGCATTGAGTACACTTCTTCACTTTTAACATACCAGGGAGGTTGCAGCTCTATGGACTTCTTCTTCTTTCGGCTGCTTCCGTTAGGGGTCGCCACAGCGGATCATCCATATGATCTGCATAGTGATTTGGCACATGTTTTATGCCGGATGCCCTTCCTGACGCAACCTTGGTCGCCTCTTACGACACAGGGATATGGTACACCTATTTTAACCAGGGTATACACCGGCCCAGTAAACTGGTACTCATTTCGCCGACCTCGGAAGGATGACAGGCTGAGTCAACCCCCTGGTGTATTAATTCAGTGGCCCAACGGGGCTTGAACTCAGGACCTTTTGGATCCCAAGCCGCTGCCCTAACCACTGCGCCAACACTGTGCCAATGGACATTGTGTGTATTGTTTGGTGCATATTTGTACCTTTAACACTCTGACTGAAATATGCAGAAAATGATGAAAATGGAAGATGTTTTACCATGCTTGACTTACTTCTTGTGCAGACAATAGCAGGGGTGTACTCACTTTTGTTGCCTTCTCTTTCAGAAATATTCGTAATATGCCACATTGTTTTTATGGAATGGCAGTTTTGTGCCTGCATACATATTGCAGAATGTCTACTCTGTCATCAACTCTAAGCTTTTTCTTCTGGCACAACTACTTTAAAAGTTACACTGAATTATTTACATATTTGTGAGGGGTGTACTCACTTTTGTGAGATACTGTTTATGGAACTTAGGAAAGGAGAGAGGGGGGTGGGGGGAGGTGTATAGAGTAAAATTTCTCCCATTTTTGCGTGCAATTTGTCGTTGCTCCCTCAAGCACGAAACAATTTCACCAACTTTTCTGAAAACCATGGTTGGTGTTTATAGAATTAGAAAGACAATATGACCTTGACATACTGAATTGATCGAGTAATGCAGTCCATTTGGTAAATTCAAATATTTCTTGAGAAATGTGAGATATAGATATAGATATAGATATAGATATATATATATATATATATATATATATATATATATATATATATATATATATATAGATATAGATATAGATATAGATATATATATAAATTTAAAAAATAAGGGTGTCCAGGTGAAATGCCAGTAAATGAAGAACCTTTACCTTTGAAAAGAGGCATTAACCTCCACACTCCGGTGGGTCCATAACTTGCGAACTGCCCCAAGGAACACTCGAGAAAGAATAGTGGTAATCCAGCAAGAGCAAGCATCGTGACGTACGGTATGAGAAATGCACCTGCAAGAAATAAATACGTTTGGGATTTGTCACTGATGCAGCAGAAACAATACAAATGAATAGTACAGGTACAACATTGTTGAATGACTCAGCTGAACATAACATAAACACAAGAAAGCCAAGACAGGAGCAGGACATATTGTGTTTTAGCTGGCAGCCGGGGAGCAGCCAGGGTGCTGGCACATAGCCTGCAATCCTGCACCACAAGCCCTGCATGGTGAATTTAATAAAATATAAATAATGTTCGGTGGTACTGGATGCATTGAATGCGATAAAATAAAATAAAATAAAGGGTCAGTCCCCCAAAATAAAAACATCCTCCTGAAAATGGTTTATTGTTCCATTCCATCTTATCTTTCAGGCTCGAGTCTGGGAGCAAGTATGCTTCAGCAATATATTCAACAAGTTTATTTTGAACTTCATACATGTATATGTACTCACTCAACTCTCCTTGTCAGAGTAACAGAAGCACTGTTCAAAGCTATGTTGTAATAATGATTCTCTGCAAACTACAAAACCATATTTGGGTTGATGAGGTTTGAATCACATTCTTACATCCCTGCCCTTCCATCCCCTTCATGTCAGAGGTGAGAATATTATCCTATTTCCTTTGTTTCTGTTCTTCTTTAATTTATTTACAACATACAATCATGTTCAGATGTTCAGATTTAAAGGGGTCAAAGGTGAGAAAATAAACTTCACACTTCAAAGGATAAAAAAAATGGAGTCAACTTCCACATTCTCTTCAACCTCATTCTTCCCTCCAGGTGTTCAAGACAATTCACAACCATCTCAAATCATCCCCCATAAAAAAAGCATGATCTTTTCCATCCTCATTAGCCACTCTCTCCCCATCCCACAAGCCCTAGCTCCACCTTCCAAATTTCCAGTTTTTCCTTCCTGAGAGTTTGCTTCTGTATCCACCTTGTCCACTCCATGCTTCCTCCCCTACCCCCTCATTTCTTCCCACATCCCTTATTTGGCCAAGTCTTCCTCTATTTTGCTCTTCAGCTCTGATGATGGTGTGCCTCCCCCCTCCTTCTACTGTTCCTTCTGTTCTGTTGTGTGCTGATCCGTTCAGTGTTCTAGCTCTTAGAGAGCCTCGACTTTGTATACACAAAAAAAATCTATCTCTACTATAACTGCATGGGTTGTGAATGTAAGTGAGGCATGCTTTTTGTGTTTATTAATTACGTAGTCTATTAATTAATTACATACCATTGGAATGTGCCTTTTGACCCTTTAGACTGCTGAGACCCCTTTGACATTTGAAGACCCTTTATGGCCCCCAATATATCCCAAGGACACAAAAGACCCAGATGACCCAAAAGATATAGGACCCAGAATACCCCGACGACCCAAAAGACCGATAAGACCTCGAGGACCCGAGACCAAAAAGACCCATAGGACCTTTAGGGATGCAGATTTCATTTACATATTAGTCATTTTAGGGATTATACAGGAGATCAAAAGTCAAATTTGGCCACAAAATTAAGGTTTTTGACTTGCAATGTCATTGTATCTCGACCAATCCAGATAATAATTGTCAAAATGATGCATACACCACAACCACTACATATTTAAGTAGACAGACATTTGTTTGCTGCTTTACTTTAGATTCCACAGGGGGGTCAAATGTCATAATTGGATGTGAAATTTAGGATTTTTCTCCTGTCAAATATTACAGATTTTTTTTTTTAAATCCATTTAAATCACCAAACTCAGTGAATAACTAGAGGAGGAGCACTCGGTGGAGTGCAAAACCTCCGCCACCAATACTGCTGGGTCACTCAAGTGAACCTTATATCTTATTCATTAAAGATGATGTCAACAGTGCTGACAGAGTTATAGTTCTTTTCTCCAACATTTTTTTTGGGGGGGGGGGTGGGGGTGGGGTTGGATATCACTTAAAACATGTAGAAATGCAAAAAAAAAAAAAATTCAAATATTTTTTCAAAATGGCCGCCATAGCAGCGATATTAGATTTTGGACCGAGTCCAAAATCTAATGGCATGGTCCTTGGACCAGACCTAATCCCCCCACCAAGTTTCGTCGAAATCCGTGGAGGAGTTTTTTTCCGCAATACTGTTCACAAACAAACAAACAAACAAGCAGTCATAGACTGGTACTTACGAAATCGTCAACTTGACCTCTGACCTTGTCAAATAAAAGCTGTCTCTGGAGAAGGTAGTAATGCAAACCAGAAGTTTCTACGATGATTCTGCACCAAACCATCAAAAATCGAATATTTTGGATGTTTGACCTCTCTGTGACCTTGACCTTTGACCGATTTTGACCAAAATCTAATCAGCACTAGCCATCACTAGTGTTTGGATATGGACACCCAGCAGGATTAAAAACAAAACCTGTCAAAGGGCGGAGGAGCTCCTTGTGAGCCAACGGCCATCCATATCTAGTGCCCAACTGTGTCTGCAGACGTCCTCCTGCAGTTGGGTCACTTCTTATTCGGAGGTTGGTGGCAGGATTTGCACTCCGGCCACCGTAAAACCCTTCATTCCGCAAAATGCAAAAACGCAAAAAAATCTGAAAACCCACTCCGTGGGAGTACCTCCTGTGCAGCTTCCCTTCGCAGGGCAGCTCACCGGATGACGGGATTGGGGCAAAGCCTTCGGGACCCCAAATCTTTGATAGGAGGGAAACCACGGGGTAACATCCCTGGGTCAGATTGCGGGAGAGTGTGTCGGAGTGGTGCTGAGGTGTCGTCCACCAGACGGCGGTCTCCTTGGGTTAACCTGAGGCGGTCCCTTCGGGTGGGTGCCTGGAATGTCCTATCCCTAAGAGAGGATGATCACCTGTCTCTGTTATCATCTGAGCTCAAGCGTTTGGACATCGGGTTTGCAGCTCTCTCTGAGGTTCGGAGACCGGATTGCGGCGAGATAATGGTGGGTGGTTACACCTACTATTGGTCTGGTCGCTCTGATGGTTACCATACCCAAGGAGTTGCTAGAGCTGTGTCCAATAAGCTGACCCCAATGATAATTGAGGTAACACCGGTCAACGAGCGTATTATGAGATTAAGGATTCGTCACTCCTTAGGTGTCATTTCCCTGGTCTCTGTTTATGCTCCGACTGAGGCGAGTGATCTCACCGTGAAGGATGCATTCTACGCCACACTCGAGCCTGTGGTTGATCAGTGCCCCAGACGAGATACACTTCTAGTCTTGGGGGATTTCAATGCATCGACTGGAACTGATAGGGACGGTTATGAGGTGTGTGTTGGTCCCCATGGGTCAGGAACTATGAACCAGAATGGCACTAAGTTCCTTGACTTTGCAAGAAGTCATGGACTTAGGGTGGCTGGTTCATGGTTTCAGCGCCCACAAGCTCATCGCTGGACTTGGTATTCCAACGCTGGCGGTGTGGCAAAGGAGATTGACCATGTCCTCATTGACGGTCGTTGGAGGATGATCCAGAACTACAGGGTCTACCGGAGTGTTCAGTTCCTCAATACTGACCTCAGGCTTGTTGTAGCAACTCTAAAGCTGCACCTTAAATCCTGGAGAATGGTACCATCCCAGCCGAGGATGGATGTTGCCAAGCTCAGGGATGAGAGAGTAGCTGAGGAGTTTGCGAACAGGCTGAGTGGACACTTGGGGGGTCTGGGTGCTTTGGGGGGTCCTGAAGAGTTGTGGAGCGCCTTCAAGACCACCGTCCTCGATGTTGCCGGTGGATGCCTTGGAGCTCACCGCAGGGAAAAGAAGAATTTTGTCTCTCAAGGGACACTGGATACCATTGACCAGAGTCGCAGGGCCAGGCTGAATGGCAGAGCGGAGCTGTTCAGGGAGCTGAGGCGTAAAACTGTACGTGCACTGAGGGTGGACAAGGAGGCCTATGTGCGAGGAATCTGTGAGGGGGTAGAGCATCACCTGTGGACAGGTGATTGTCGTCCCACTTACAGGGGAATTCGCGCATTACGTTCATCCAAGCCCATCCCTCGGAGCACTACAGTTTGAGCAGAGAGTGGTAGGCTCTTGACAGAGGAGTCTGAAGTGAAGGCCTGCTGGGCCGGTTACTTTGAGCGGTTGTACCAGGCTGATCCCCCAACTGTCGAGTTGGACGTCAAGGGTGTTACAATCCCTGTTGCTGACCCTCCAATCAACTGTGGTCCACCTACGCTTGTGGAAACACGGGCTGCGGTGAACCAGTTGAAACGGGGCAAAGCTCCAGGGATCTGTGGCATCCATGCCGAACTTCTCAAGGCTGGTGGAAATGCTGCACTCGTGTCGTTGCATGCAGTTTTGTGCTCTGCCTGGAACACAGGCATCATCCCAACTGACTGGAAGAGGGGCCTTGTTGTCCCTCTCTGGAAAGGGAAGGGTGATCGCCAAGACTGCAACAACTACCGAGGGGTGACGCTGCTCTCAGTGCCGGGCAAGGTCTTTGCTCGGATAATTCTCGATAGGGTTCGCCACCATCTGCTTGAGCACCAGCGTCCAGAGCAGTCAGGCTTTACACCAAAGAGGTCAATGATTGACCATATCCTTGCACTTCGTGTCCTCACCGAACGCAGACGAGAGTTTCGGCAGGGGCTGCTTGCAGCCTATGTTGATCTCTGTAAAGCGTTCGATTCAGTGAATCGGGATGTCCTCTGGAGGATTCTTGGTCTTCGTGGGGTGCCACCAAAACTGATCGATCTGATGTCTGAACTCTACTCTGGTACTGAGAGTGCTGTGAAGTGTGGTGGTACCATCTCTGACTTATTTCCAGTTGTTACTGGAGTTCGTCAGGGATGTGTACTTGCCCCCACACTTTTCAGCACTTGTATGGACTGGATTCTAGGGAGGATGTCGGAGAGATCAAGTTGCAGTGCGTCATTTGGGAATGTCAAGATCTCGGACCTTGACTTTGCAGATGATGCAGTCATCTTTGCGGAGACTTTAGACATCCTCTTGGGGGCCCTCGAGGTGCTGAATGAGGAGTCGGAGCCATTGGGATTACGGGTTTCTTGGGTCAAAACTAAGATCCAGGCTTTCGGTGACATCTGGATGCTGCTGTCCTGTCTGTGTCTGTTTGTGGTGAGGATGTTGAGGTCGTGGAGAGATTCACTTACCTTGGCAGTGATATTCATGTCTCTGCTGGCTGCGAGTCAGAGGTCAATAGACGTCTGGGTCGGGCCTGGGGAGTCAAGGATTCACTGGATCATGGGGTGTGGCGCTGCCGGTACCTGTGCGGGAGGACGAAAGTCCGAGTCTTCAGGTCCTTGGTACTTCCAGTCTTGCTCTATGGGTGCGAGACTTGGACTCTGACCAAGGATCTGAGACGGAGACTTAATTCCTTTGGTACCAGGTCTCTTCGGAGAATCCTTGGCTATCGCTGGTCGGATTTTGTGTCCAACGAGCGGTTGCTGAGAGAGACTCGGATGAGATTTGTTACCTGCATAGTCCGTGAGCGTCAGTTGCGGCTGTATGGACATGTGGCTCGTTTTCCTGACGCTGATCCTGCTCACCAGATTCTCTTAGCGAGGGAGTCTCATGAGTGGAGGAGGCCAGTGGGTCGACCACATGCCTCATGGTTGCAACAGGTTGACAATCATCTCAAGAAGATGGGGATGGGCCTGGCATCTGCCTGGGGGATGGCCAGACGGAGGCCCCTGGAGTACCGGCGGAAAGTGGACGCAGCGACGCGCTGTTCTGGCACATGCTCCCATACCTGACCTGATCACCCTCCTGAATCACATGGTGTAATTTGACATTGGTAGCTTCTTCCGTTCTCGAGTTATCATGCCTACAAACAAACAAACAAACAAACAAACAAACAGAAACAGAAGTCATCAATATACTTACGAAATCTTTAGATTTCATAAGTAACAAACAGAAAGGGGTGAAAACAGTAACCTCCGATCTTTGATGGCAGAGGTTAACCAGACTTTTCATGGAATCGCATTTATGTTTATAAGAGGCAAGGAGGGAATTTAATTGAGAAACAGGTGGGGTCGTGTCAGAGGAATTTGTTGAGGAATGGGGGAGGGAGAAATAACTCATAGACAGAGTATCACAGGAGGGGTGGAGTGAGTCGTAAACTTTGCCATTTTGCTGATGCAAGGTGTAGTTGGTTAATAATTTATGGTGATGAGGTTGAAACAAAAAAGCTAAGGATATTTAACTAAGTTGCTTCTGTAATAAGACAAAGCAAAGCTCTGGCAAGCAATCTACATATTTGTCCAATAAAAGGCAGAATAAACCCCTGCGATTTTAACTTGATGTAAATGACCAAAACGACCTCAAATCAAGCATGCTTTCAGGAAACTAAAAGGTTTCTTCAAAGTTGCTGTGTAAACAGCAGCAAGTAGGAACAACAGTGAATCACAAAATTTTGGGATTTTTACAACACCGTTCTTGCTTACATTGCAATTAAACTTTAGAAAGTGGTCTACTGCCAAACTGTTTTGAATGCCCTACAATTAAGAGTTTGAAGGTATGTTATTTCTCTGAAAGCACAAAAAACTCTTTTATTTAAACATAAAGGAATTGGGCAGAATTAAAAAAAAAATAGAATAAACAGGAATGTTTTATGAATGACGAAAGCCTACAGCAACAATGACGTGCTCACACCCAACATTATTTTCTGGTTACACAGAAAGTGTTAACTCATCCACTAATGAAAACTTAATACAGGTGGGAATTTCACAAAAGCTGAAAAATATATGACGAATCTATGTTTGATTTCAACCTGAGTCTTCTTTTGGCATTTGAAACCAGCTTTTTATACAGGGTCATTTTTTTTATTCGAGAATGCTAAATAATTCCCATACACTAAAAACTCTATCAGTTAGGAACCTAATGTTTTGCGTAAATGTAGCCTAATGTTACAGAGAGACGTGACATAATCCACACAATTGATTACCTTAAATCCACACAATTGAGCTTGTTGTGCTAAACGTTTGAGATTTCTTCGGGCTTGTTTCCATTTTTTTTTTCCACACTTCATCCACTCTCTCTAGTGCAACAACACTTGGCTGGCGCAATTGCTTTTTAACTTTCATGCAGCCCGTTTCTCTGAACTGCTTCACCAGTTTCCATGTTACTGATTTTGAAGGTTTCGTACAACCACCAAAGTGACTTTTTAATGCAATTTGACATTCCCGAAAGGACGCATTCTAGATATAATTAATGTTCGGCGAGAAACACGAGTTTCATGAGAAACAGAGTCAGCACCATGGTGTGACCAAGTGAAAACCGTTAAATGTCACCACTGGGTCACGTGATAAATCATGTACGTAATTTCTGATAACTCTCAGGATCATGTCACGTCGTTCTGTAACATGAGACTACATTTCCACAAAATATTAGGATCCTAACTCGTATTACTTTTAGTGCATGGGAATTATTTATGGTTATCAAGTAAAAATGAATAAATAAATAAATAAAAATCACCCAGTATGTCCGTATCACATTCGTATTATGCTGACTGGTGCAAAATACATCACTGGCATAACAGCCTATGTGTGCACACTCACCTCAGGTGTCTAGCATAGCTTCGAATTTCGACCAAGCTACAAACTATGAGGTCAAAGGTCAATTTGATAAAAATTCTGTTACCGCGCTAACATGTGAACAAGTGATGGGATTGTGACCAAACTTGGTACAAGTGTGTATTTATAATGCAAAGATGAACAGATTAGATTTCAGCATCAAGAGGTCAAAGGACAAAGGTCAGAGGTCATGTGACATTAAAATGTGATACTTGAGAATAGCTGAAGGGATTTATAATCAAACTTGGTACAAGTATGGAAAAACCTTCGTCAGAGCATCCATCCATGACAGATTATTTGTGACTGCAGGTCAAGGATCAGAGGCCACATTAAAACTGTTAATGTGCTCCCACTGGCGATGGGATTTGAACGAAACCAAGTACATGTACCATGACACATATGCACAGATTATATCTTCTTCTTCTTCTTCTTCTTTCGGCTGCTCCCGTGAGGGGTCGCCACAGCGGATCATCCATATGATCCGCATAGTGATTTGGCACATGTTTTACACCGGATGCCCTTCCTGACGCAACCCTGGTCGCCTCTTACGACACAGGGATCTGGTACACCTATTTTAACCGGGGTATACACCGGCCCAGTATACTGGTACTCATTTCGCCGACCTCGGAAGGATGACAGGCTGAGTCAACCCCCTGGTGTATTAATTCAGTGGCCCAACGGGGCTTGAACTCAGGACCTTTTGGATCCCAAGCCGCTGCCCTAACCATTGCGCCAACATATATATATATATATATATATATATATATATATATATATATATATATATATATATATATATATATATATATGTGTGTTCAGTGGCCAAACGGGGCTTGAACTCAGGACTTTTTGCATCCCAAGCCGCTGCCCTAACCACTGCGCCAACACCAGGCTTATGTACAGATTATATATCAAGGTCAAATTATCTTGAGGTTTTCGGTCAAAGAGTGAGCAAAGACTTAATATGGGCAGAGGCATATCGGTCGACGTCGCGACATTAAATTATGTCCAGTTCTGTTATATTTTAATCCCTGTGTGCTCTGTATTTTCATCGAAAATTTTCCATGGTAAATCGTAACTTGTTGTCGGAATTGTTTAAGTTGTTTTTCATGTAGCCTAGGCCTATTCCTTGGATAGCCAGGAGCTAAATCATCTTGGTTTTGAGGTTTCATCATTCCGTTTTTCCTTCCCCCAACCCCCAAGTTTGCATCAAACAAATTAACCCCTTCCATGCTCTTCCAGCCGAAGAAAGCTGCATAAAGCAACCAAGAAATGCTACACAAGTTAACCCCTTTGCCGTTTCAAACTCCACCTGAGTTCCTCTACAGCTGCAGACATTCGCAAGTCGTAAATACATGATATTATTGGTTGCATCAAGCAGATTTCTTCGGCTCGAAGAGCATCGGAGGAGTTAATTTATTTGATAATCTCAGCCACCTGGGGTAATTAATTTGATAAGAGCTGACATATTTCATTATCAAACAAATTAAACTCACAACAAAGTAATTCTGATTACACTGAACAACAAATTTCAATTTTTTTTTTTTGCTGGAGATGTGTAAAGTGATTAAGACTAATTTGGGTACGCTGATTTCAAAAATCATAACCGTTTTGCTGTATCACGTCAGGATTTTCAGGAACAGAAATATTCCCATTGCCTAGAAGTCAGGATTTCAATGAAATTTACATATGTCTTTAACATGTCTATTTCGTACAATTGTTGTTAACTTGTGTTATATTTCTTTCTTTCAGATAAAGATGAGTAGGCGTTCCTGTATCAATCATCCTGACAACTTCTGTTATGTCTGTGGTCGGTATACCAAGAAAGATCAACAGCGAAGTATATCTACAGCAGTGAAAATGAAGGGCGCCTACTTTCACTACTTCGGGTGTAAGGTGGGGGACCAAGAACAGAGCTGGGCACCACACATCTGCTGCACAAGCTGTCACACAACCTTGACTCAGTGGTTGGTGGGCAAGCGCGCGAGCATGCCATTTGCAGTGCCCATGATATGGCATGAGCCACAGAATCATCATGATGATTGTTATTTCTGCTGCACAAGCATCGCCGGCTTCAACAAGAAGAATAAAGGTCACATCAAGTACGCTGACTGCGTCTCTGCTCGTAAACCTGTGCCTCATGATGACGAGAACCCCGTTCCAACACCTCCAGCTGATCAGAACATAGCTGTAAGCAGTGGTGAAGAGGATGGTGATGATGAACCTTTTGAACCCGACACTCAAGAATCACACCTTCTGAACCAGGGAGACTTAAATGATCTTGTAAGAGATCTCTCGCTGTCAAAGGCGAAGGCAGAGCTGCTTGGATCAAGGCTGCAGCAGTGGAATCTACTTGAACCTAACACCAAGATATCCTTGTTCAGAGCACGTCACAGAGACATGGCTGAGTTCTTTGAGATGGAAGACACGATGACATTCTGCAGTGACATCAACGGTCTGTTGAAAGAACTTGGGTGTGATCACGATCCTGCAGACTGGCGCCTCTTCATCGACTCGGGGAAGAACAGCTTGAAGGCTGTTTTGCTCCACAATGGCAACGAGAAACCATCAGTCCCACTGGCTCACGCGTTCGGCATGACAGAGACCTATGAGACTATGCGGCAGCTGCTTGATTCCATCAAGTACAATGACTTCAACTGGCACATCTGCGGAGACTTGAAAGTGGTGGCGCTGTTGTTAGGGCTGCAGTCAGGCTACACGAAATACATGTGCTTCCTTTGTCTCTGAGATAGCAGAGACGACAAGAATCACTGGACGAAGAAAGATTGGGAAGAGCGAAAAGAGCATGTACCTGGTCGACACAACGTGAAGCATGTCGCCCTTGTCGACCCAGCCAAGGTTTTCCTTCCACCACTCCACATAAAGCTCGGCTTGATGAAAAGTTTTGTACGGGCAATAGATCTGAATGGGCGTGGGTTTTTCAAGGAAAAGGCTTTTCCTCAAGGAAAAGTTTGGCAACACCTTGTCGGAGGCCAAGATCAAGGCTGGTGTCTTTGTTGGACCGCAAATCCGACAGATTATGAAGGACGAAACTTTTCCGACAACTCTAAACCCCAAAGAGCTGGCAGCGTGGAGGAGCTTCAAAGCTGTGACGGACAACTTCTTGGGGAACGAGCGCGCGGACAACTATGAAGAAATAGTGCAGCAGCTGCTGGAGTCCTTCAGGAAACTTGGCTCCAGGATGTCCCTGAAAATCCATTTCCTACACCAGCACCTGAACTTCTTCCCTGACAACTTGGGAGCAGTCTCGGACGAGCACGGCGAGCGATTCCACCAAGAGATTTCACTCATGGAGACGCGTTACCAAGGGCGGCACAACCCGAACATGATGGGCGATTTCTGCTGGTTCCTGCATCGTGAAACTGACACAGATCAGCACAAACGCAAAGCCAAATGCCTAAAGCATTTTTAATTACATTCTAGTGGAGTTTTTCTATAATTTCTATAATTTTGAAGCATTCATGATGAAATAAATGAATAAATGAATTTTTGTAAATTTCATTGAAATCCTGACTTCTAGGCAATGGGAATATTTCTGTTACTGAAAATCCTGACGTGATACAGCAAAACGGTTATGATTTTTGAAATAAGCGTACCCAAATTAGTCTAAATCACTTTACACATCTCCAGTAAAAATTTTTTGTTGTTCAGTGTTATCATCCATTTAATATACCAGTCCACCCACTCCCTTTGGGTTTATAATATTTGTGGTTTATAATTGTTTTTTTTTTTTACTTCTGGTAGGGGTGCCCCACGAAATGCCACAATAAGCTATATATACACGTCAACACAGCATTTGTCCAAGGAGGAGAAACCCCTTGGAGAGGGGGAATATTAGTATTAATACTGTTTTGTAATAACATTAATATTATGCAATTAATGGTGGTGTTATGAGGGTACCCAGTCAAATGGACTGGGTAACCTATTGTTTTTCTTCTGTTTATTTTTTTTTTTCTTTTTCCACCGGCAAATTGCGGGCTTTTTCGCTTTAAAAATCATTTTCTCTGGAACGGTAAGTCCGATCGACACAAAACTTTCACCATAATATGTATCTTTTTTGATAGCATACTTAATTGATAATTATGACGTCATATGTCACGTGGTAGGGCGCCATCTTGGAAAAAAGCTGTAAACTTTGGACCTCTGCATCTCTGAAACCATGCAATGGAAAAAAAATTTGCTTCATACATTTGAATAAGCTCCCCATGGGGAACACTGGTGATTTCTCGTGATGTCATCGGTGAAGCGGCATGCCGGTGAAAATTCGTCAAGTAGAACGCTGCATGGGAAAAATCTGAAATTTGAGAGTCATATACACAATTCACCGTAGAAAAAATTTCTTATGACGTCATGGGTGACTTGTTTCGGCAGCCATCTTGTTTTGAAAAAAAATAACTCAAAACATCTTCTCCAGAACGGCTGGAGAGATTGAGGCGAAACTTTACACAAACATTCCCCATGACGTCCTTTTACAAGGTTGTTAATTTCTTATTGATAGGTCACATGGATTGGTGGCCATCTTGAATTTACCCTAAAACCTTCAAACATATTCTTCTCCAGAACGGCTGGTCAGATCAAAGGGAAACTTCATACGTATTGCACACGCGTAGTGAATATAAGTTTGTTAATGAATTATAATTGATAGGTCACATGGTTTGGCAGCCATGTTGGATTCAAGAATAATATTAAATGATGTTTTCTCTGGAACCATATAACTTATCGAAGCGAATCTTGGCCACTGCAATGTACCCCCTTGCAGGCATATACGGTAAAAAAAATTATGACATCACACGTCACATGGTTTGGTGGCCATCTTGGATAGAAAAACGCACCTTATCTGATTAACACGAAACTTCACAGTTGTGTTCCACTACAGGATTGGAAGCAGTATATAAATTTATGATGTCATAGGTCACATGGTTCGTCAGCCATCTTGGATTGAAAATTAATATATATTTTAAATCTTCTTCTCCAGAACGGCTGGACAAATTGAGGCAAAACTTCACACACACTTTCCCCAAGACATCCTTTCACAAGTTTGTTAATTTCTAATTGATAGGTCATATGGTTTAGCGGCCATATTGAATTTACCCTGAAACCTTCAAACTTCTCCAGAACGGCTGGACAGATCAAGGGGAAACTTCACAAATGTATTGCACACGCGCAGTGAATATAAGTTTGTTAATTTCTAATTGATAGGTCACATGGTTTGGCAGCCATGTTGGATTCAAGAATTATTTAAATAATGTTTTCTCTGGAACCACACAACCTATTGAAGCGAAACTTGGTAACTATAATTATCTACCCCCATGCCTGCATATACATTAAAATTATGATGTCATAAGTCACATGGCTTGGAGGCCATCTTTGATAGAAAAACACACCTTGTCTGATCAACACAAAACTTAAGCATAATCCACTTCCCCATTGGATGGAGAATTTGAATTTATGTTGTAATAGGTCACATGGTACGGCAGCTATATTGGATTGAAAATTAATAACTTTAAAAGTCTTCTTCTCTGAAACGGCTGAACAGATTGAGGCGAAACTCCACATGTACGACCGCCTCTCCATGACGAACAAAAAGTTCTCCCCCCCCCCCCTTTTTGTTGTATGGCACATTGTTTGGCAGCCATATTGGATTGAAGGAAAAATATTAATTAATGTTTAATCTGTAACTGCTGCATCAATAAATGTGAAACTTCAGAGTGATGATGCAGCAGACATGTGGAATGAAGGGTTTAAATTTCAACTCGATCGGCCCCATGGTTTGGCAGCCATGTTGGATTGAAGGATAAATATTAATAAATGTTTACTCTGGAACCGCTGCTTCAATATATGCGAAACTTCACAATTATAACTCGCCCTCATGTGAAACGTAGGTTTAAAATTTCAACCTGATCGGTCACACGGTTTGGCAGCCAGAATTATTTAAATATTTGAATCTGAGAACTTTTAGATTTTTTTTTTCCAGAAGGCTCATTTCGCTGCACCTGAATGCGTTTGAGGGTACAGGAATAGCAATTCAATTGATACCGACAATGTCCCCAGGAAAAAGGGCTTTTTGAATACGTAATAAATAGATTGAACACTTTGTGTTACTCGGTTCATAACTCGTCAGTCCCGCGCTGTATCGAAGCAGGGCTGTATTTGTATCACGATTAAATAATGTTTTCTCTGGAACCACTGATCCTATCGAAGCAAAACTTTACAACTATAATTTAAGTCTCATGTTGTATCAAATATACAGAATACACCTTAACACCTTAAGAATACACATCACCCGTGGCGGAAAAAACCCCTTGGGGAGGGGATCATATGAAGTCGCTACAACCTCCATTGTGTGACCCTCAGTCCTCCTGTCAAATTTGTTAAGTAATGGCTGAATGTATCGCTAAGTAATGGCAGAATGTATCACGGTCAAAAATACACAGACGTACACCAAATTGCGTATTTTAGTATGATGATAAATATTCAGCAGTATCAAACTTTATGCAAGCCCTGTCCTTGTACCTGCCCAACTTCAATGAAAAGGTAGGAAACCATGAAACAAGAAATGCAAGTAGAAGTACCTCCACCGTTCTTGTAGGCCAGGTAAGGGAAACGCCAGACGTTACCAAGACCCACAGCAAATCCGATCATAGAAAGCAGGTATTCAGCCTTGCTGTTCCAGTTTCCACGTTCTGTATTCTCATCTCCTTCATTCTCATTGGAGCTCAGATCAGCCTGAATGAAAATAGCAAAGGCAAACGTTTTATTCATACCTATTTCATATTTGTGCTCATTTTTGTTCCAAATTCCAAGATATTGCATTACAGGTCAACATTTGTAGTCTTAAAAAGTGCATCTCCCTCTCCCTCTACCCTAACTGTGCTTCAAGACCATTTCATATATTTCAGCGATTCCACTCAAACCAACAATGTTACTCAATGAAGAAAATGGAATCTTAATATAAAATTTAAAGGCGGCAGAGAAAACGCTTTAAGAGAGAAACTATCTGGTCCATAAAGTTCCAACAAGGCCCTGTTAAGCCAAAATATGTTGGCACTCCTTTGTTCCAACTTTTTCCTTGTCTCAATAGAGTTGGCAGCTTTCTTTCCACATTTCAAATAAGGGGTGATGACTGCTCCTCTCAAAGACAGCACATAACACAAGCAAGGTTTATATTCCCCTTTCATGGCAGACATTAAAGCGATTCATCTGTATTGAGTTATTTTTGTGAAAAGTATTATTGTTGTGTCGTATGCAGACTGTAGCTGCTGGTTGTATCATTTCTGGAAGCACCCCTGCTACGAGTAAACTGGTTATCATTTTTCCAATGTTGTAAGGACGACAGTCTGAGTCAACACACCTGGTGTTATTTCAACAGCGCAACAGGGTCTCAAACTCAAGACCCTAAGATCTTAAGCCAGCCACCTTAACATAAAGCCAACACCAGGCTGTGAAAAGTATTAACGTGGATTGATATAATCTGCAGAGCAAAGTAGAATTTCCAAGTATATTGGCAAATAAATCTTTTGGGGTCTTAAAACATATCAGTACCTTGCAATTCTGGAAAAATCTGCTAATCCCGATTTCAACCTCCAGACAAATTCACTTAAATCACTCCACTTTCATCAAACCATTCTACACCTGTTTCATTTTCCTCCCAATAATTTTAATCTCCCACAAATTCATATAATCAAACTCAAGGATTCGAAAAATATTTGAATGCCCAGTACACGGAATTGGCTTGGTCAGCAAAGGAAGATCTCGATGGATGACCGACTTGTCATATTTTTGCCTGTGGTGTAATTAAAGCTTGATCACAAGACCAGTTCCAAGGTACTTTTGAACACAAGGATATCTTTAATGTGTGACATGGTGAATTTGTATTCCACAATGAATTAAATTGGGGAGTACCATTCTGCAGGATACATCCACTTATTTATGAGGGTTCCACTCAAGTGGGTCAGGAATTTTGCTTGCGAATGGTCAATTTATAAACGCCAGTAATACCTGCTCCCTCCAGGAGCAGAATATGCCATCAGTGAATCACTTACACAATGTCATCCCATATCTACAGGTGAAAATTGCAAGTATTAAAGCATAAGCATAAGAGGAAAGCAGAAGTCGATGGAGGTTTTTTATTGAGAAACACATACAAAGAATTGGCATAATTTGGTTTTTTGTGTTGTTTTGTTTTTTTAGACAATGTCGAGGCTCGTATGAGAGTTAACACACAGAACATACAAGAAGGGGAGCAGGAGACAAGAGGGGAGGGAGAGGGAAAGAAAAAACAGTGAGGAACAAAGACATGAAATTTGTGGAAAGGAGACGGATGGGGCAGGGTACACAGGGTAAGTAAGAGGGACACTACAGGGACTTTCAGGAAGGAAAGCAAGGAATTTGAAAGACATGGGTTTGGGGTAGATTAAAGGAGGTAGAAAAGATCGTGGTTCTGGATGGGGGAAGATATGAGTTGGTGGTGAACAGCTGTTTTGAAGACCTGGAGGGAAGAGTGGGATTGAAGAGAGTGTGGGAGGTGTTCCAAAGGTGGGGAAAAAAAGAGGAAGGAAAGAGTGAAGGTGAGCAGTGATTCTTTATTTTGGAAGTTTTACCAGAAGGGGTTGCTGGTGGACCTTGAGATGGGGGGGGGGGGGCATGTCATGTGATCTTTTTCATTGGAAGGAGAAAAACACATAAATATATGTATATATATACTGTATATTTGCATATACATATATTTATTATATTGCCAAAACTAAGTTTTTGCAGGATATGTTAGTCAGCTTGTATGTTTTTATTATTAATTTTTTGTTTGTTTGTTTGTCTGTAATCATGTATTAAAAATTCGGCAGAGCACAGTTATCATCAGAAATTTTTGTAACTTCGCATATCAGAGGCCTATAGAGGTCCCTTTCAGTGCACAAAATTTTGAAGGTCAAGGTCAAAGGTCAAGGTCACTTTGGCGCAAATCAGGGGAGTCGACGAAACCCTTATTGAGTAATTTTGATCGGATCGTCTTCAAACTTCATGGGAATATAGTTCATGGTCTGGCGCTCAGCTGATTAATTTTTGGTGGCGATTGGCCTTGACCTTCATATGTTTTTTTTTTTTTTTTTTTGTCTGTAATCACGTATAAATCACTCTGCAGAGCACAGTTCTCATTGAAAATTTTTGTAACTTCGCATATCAGAGGCCTATAGAGGTCCCTTTCAGCGCATAAAATTTTGAAGGTCAAGATCAAAGGTCAAGGTCACTTTGTCGCAAATCAGGGGAGTCGACGAAACTTATTTTTTGAGTAATTTTGATCGGATCGTCTTCAAACTTCATGGGAATATAGTTCATGGTCTGGCGCTCAGCTGATTAATTTTTGGTGGCGATTGGCCTTGACCTTCATGGTTAGCGCCTCAGGTCAAACATATTTGACCCCAAGGTCAAGTTTTGGGAACCATATCGTGTAGTACTTCAAATTGAACACCTCGATGAGTGCTTTCTAGATATGTCAAGCTAGAGACATTATGACGTCATTTGGTGACGTTATGAGGCAAAAGCATATTTTTCATGTTTACTCTGTAGAACGATTCTCATCGGATACTCTCTCGTAGGCAGATATTCCTCAAGGAGTCGCTCCTGGTGGATAGCAGCTCTGTTCACCTCAGTGTGACCTTAAAGAAGTCACACGTGGTCACCTTTTGGCAAGATACGGGTCACCCTGCGGGTGACATTGGTTTATTTATTTGTTTGTTTGTTTATTGATATATTACAATGAAAAAATTTTTTTTAATAAAAATAA
Organism: Eptatretus burgeri; assembly: GCF_056783735.1. NCBI lineage: Eukaryota > Metazoa > Chordata > Myxini > Myxiniformes > Myxinidae > Eptatretus > Eptatretus burgeri. The sequence goes on from NC_140978.1 coordinate 3,885,988, forward strand.
AATATTTTTTTTTATAATTTTTTTTTTTTAATCCACATGTTGTGAGACCATTGAGAGCAACTCTTGCTCTTGCATTTCTGTCCAGTCCAGTTTAATGTCAAATCTGGGCTGTCATACTCTACAGGGAACGCTTGGAACATTGGCCATTGGCTCCCAGCGCAATGAGAAGACCTCTTCGAGAAAAATCCCATAATGCACTGATCCGAGGTACTTGCCCACTGAGATGCGACCATGTGAAAGGGTAACCGCCTCCATGTAGGCTTGATTCACCGATGAAGACCAGACCACGAACAGGTCATCCCACAGATTCTGAAAGGCTGTGGGGCTCATGAAGCGTGTTTGTCTCGGTGCCCTGCGGCATGTCTCGCAGATGTTAGTGCGGACTCAGCCCACCAGAGGTGTATGGTGTTGAGGATTGGCCAGGAAAGCAGGAGACCCAATCGGATCCCCCACTGACTGCCAGCCTCTTTATCATCGGGCCACTTTACTGTCTGTGTTTATATTACAATATATATATATATATATATATATATATATATATATATATATATATATATATATATATATATATATATATATATATATATATATATATATATTGTTGCGAATTCGCGCCCGCCGGCGTGCGAGCGGCCACGTAACTCGAATCGCGGCACGTCGCCCACCGGACGGACAATTCCCTCGTGACCCTCTCGGACCAACGCCGGGAACCAGTCACGGGTGGACCTTTCGGCCTCACCACGATCGTGCCAATCGGCCCCCCGCGTGGGATAGGGTTGTTCGCCAAATTCGACCTACCGAAGTACCCACACGGAGGGTAGACCGGGCGATCGCCCCTCGCCGCAGGTCGACTCCGGACTCGGGCCACTTTAAGCGACCCGTTCCGTACTATGGGGATAACCGAGCGGTGTTATCGTCAACCTCGACGGTTCCGATTAATTATCGGGCGTGTTTAGCCCACTACCAACCCTTTACGTGAAGAAAGATGGAGATTCAATTAAAGAAAAGACGAA